>NC_054476.1:144611824-144797815 GCF_017639515.1 Carcharodon carcharias
GGTACGTGCCCCACACACACAGTCTCTCACTGGGGTACAGATTCCACATACATTGACTCTCACTGGGGTACAAGCTCCACACACACTGACTCTCACTGGAGTACGGGTCCCACACACACTGACACTCACTGGGGTACGGGTTCCACACACACACTGACTCTCACTGGAGTACGGGTCCCACACACACTGACTCTCACTGGGGTACGGGTCCCACACAAAGAGACACTCACTGGGGTACGGGTCCCACACACACTGACTCTCACTGGGGTACGGGTGCAACACACACTGACTCTCACTGGGGTACGGGTCCCACACACACTGACTCTCACTGGGGTACGGGCCGCAGACACACTGACTCTCACTGGGGTACGGGCCCCAGACACACTGAGTCTCTTTGAGGTACAGGTCCCACACACACTGACTCTCACTGGGGTAAGGCCCCAGACTCACTGACTCTCACTGGAGTACGGGTCCCACACACACTTACTCTCACTGGGGTACGGGTTCCACGCATACTGACTCTCACTGGGGTACGGGTCGCACACACACAGACTCTCACTGGGGTATGGGTCCCACACACACTTATACTCACTGAGGTACCGGTCCCACACACACTGATTCTCACAGAGGTACATGTCCCACACACACTGACACTCACTGGGGTACAGATTCCACATACACTGACACTCACTGGAGTACGGGTCCCACACACACAGACACTCACTGGGCTATGGGTCCCACACACACTAACTCTCACTGAGGTACGGGTCCCACACACACTGACTCTCACTGAGGTACGTGTCCCACACACACTGACTCTCACTGGGGTACGGGTCCCACACACACAGACACTCACTGGGGTATTGGTCCCACACACACTGACTCACACTGGGGTACGGGTACCACACACACTGACTCTCACTGGGCTATGGGTCCCACACACACTAACTCTCACTGAGGTACGGGTCGCACACACACTGATTCTGACTGGGGTACGGGTCCCACACACACTAAATCTCACTGGGCAATGGGTCCCGCACACATTGATTCTCACTGAGGTACGTGTCCCACACACACTGTCTCTCGCTGGGGTACAGATTCCACATACACTGACTCTCACTGGAGTACGGGTCCCACACACACTGACTCTCACTGAGGTACGGGTTCCACACACACTGACACTCACTGGGGTACAGGCTCCACACACACTGACTCTCACTGGAGTACGGGTCCCACACAAACTGACTCTCACTGGGGTATGGGTCCCACACACACTAACTCTCACTGGGGTATGGGTCCCAGACACACTAACTCTCACTGGAGTACGGTTCCCACACACACTGACTCTCACTGGGGAACGGGTCCCACACATACAGACTCTCACTGGGGTACAGATTCCATGTACACTGACTCTCGCTGGTGTACAGGTTCCACACACACACTGACTCTCACTGAGGTACGGGTTCCACACACACTGACACACACTGGGGTACAGGTTCCACGCATACTGTCTCTCACTGGGGTACGGTTCCCAACCACACTGATTCTCACTGAGGTACGTGTCCCACACACACTTTTTCTCACTGGGGTACAGATTCCACATACATTGACTCTCACTGGGGTACAGTCTCCGCACACACTGACTCTCACTGGAGTACGGGTCCCACACACACTTACTCTCACTGGGGTACGGGTTCCACGCATACTGACTCTCACTGGGGTACGGGTGCCACACACACTGACTCTCACTGGGGTATGGGTCCCACACAAACTAACACTCACTGAGGTACCGGTCCCACACACACTGATTCTCACTGAGGTACATGTCCCACACATAATGACACTCACTGGGGTACAGATTCCACATACACTGACACTCACTGGGGTACGGGTTCTGCACACACTAACTGTCTCTGGGGTACGGGGCCCACACACATTGATTCTCACTGAGGTACGTGTCCCACACACACTGTCTCTCACTGGGGTACAGATTCCACATACACTGACTCTCACTGAAGTACGGGTCCCACACACACAGACACTCACTGGGGTACAGGTCCCACACACACTGACTCTCACTGGGGTACGGGTCTCACACACACTGACTCTCACTGGGCTATGGGTCCCACACACACTAACTCTCACTGAGGTACGGGTCCCACACACACTGACTCTCACTGAGGTACGTGTCCCACACACACTGACTCTCAGTGGGCTATGGGTCCCACACACACTAATTCTCACTGAGGTAGGCGTCCCACACACACTGACTCTCACTGAGGTGCGTGTCCCACACACACTGACTCTCACTGGGGTACGGGTCCCACACACACTGACACTCACTGGGGTACGGGTCCCACACACACTGACTCTCACTGGGGTACATGTCCCACACACACTGACTCTCACTGGGGTACAGATTCCACATTCACTGACTCTCACTGGAGTACGGGTCGCACACACACTGACTCTCACTGGGGTACGGGTCCCACACACACTGACTCTCACTGGAGTACGGGTCCCACACACACTGACTCTCACTGGGGTATGGGTCCCACACACACTAACTCTCACTGGGGTATGGGTCCCAGACACAATCTGACTCTCACTGAGATACGGGTTCCATACACACTGACACTCACTGGGGTACAGGCTCCACGCATACTGACTCTCTCTGGGGTACAGGTCCCACACACACTGATTCTCACTGAGGTACGTGTCCCACACACACTGTCTCTCACTGGGGTACAGATTCCACAAACACTGACTCTCACTGGGGTACGGTTGCCACACACACTGACACTCACAGGGGTACAGGCTCCACACACACTGAGTCTCACTGGAGTACGGGTCCCACACACACTGACTCTCACTGGGGTACAGATTCCACACACACTGACTCTCACTGGAGTACGGGTCCCACACACACTGACTCTCACTGGGGTATGGGTCCCACACACACTGACTCTCACTGGAGTACGGGTCCCACACACACTGACTCTCACTGGGGTATGGGTCCCACACACACTAACTCTCACTGGGGTATGGGTCCCAGACACAATCTGACTCTCACTGAGATACGGGTTCCATACACACTGACACTCACTGGGGTACAGGCTCCACGCATACTGACTCTCTCTGGGGTACAGGTCCCACACACACTGATTCTCACTGAGGTACGTGTCCCACACACACTGTCTCTCACTGGGGTACAGATTCCACAAACACTGACTCTCACTGGGGTACGGTTGCCACACACACTGACACTCACTGGGGTACAGGCTCCACACACACTGAGTCTCACTGGAGTACGGGTCCCACACACACTGACTCTCACTGGGGTACAGATTCCACACACACTGACTCTCACTGGAGTACGGGTCCCACACACACTGACTCTCACTGGGGTATGGGTCCCACACACACTCACTCTCGCTGGGGTACGGGTTCCACACACAATCTGACTCTCCCTGAGATAGGGGTTCCACACACACTGACACTCACTGGTGTACAGGCTCCACAAATACTGACTCTCTCTGGGGTACAGGTCCCACACACACTGATTCTCACTGAGGTACGTGTCCCACACACACTGTCTCTCACTGGGGTACAGATTCCACAAACACTGACTCTCACTGGGGTACGGGTTCCGCACACACTGACTCTCACTGTAGTACGGGTCTCACACACACAGACACTCACTGGGGTATGGGTCCCACACACACAGACACTCACTGGGGTACGGGTTCCACAGGCACTGACTCTCATTGGGATACGGGTCCCACACACTGACTCTCACTGGGGTACGGGTCCCACACACACTAACTCTCACTGGGCTATGGGTCCCGCACACACTAACTCTCACTGAGGTACGGGTCCCACACACACTGACTCTCACTGGGGTACGGGTTCCACACACACTGACGCTCGTTGGGGTACGGGTCCCACACACACTAACTCTCACTGGGCTATGGGTCCCACACACACTAACACTCACTGGGGTACCGGTCCCACACACACTGATTCTCACTGAGGTACATGTCCCACACACACTGTCTCTCACTGGGGTACAGATTCCACATACACTGACTCTCACTGGGGTACGGGTTCCACACACACACTGACTCTCACTGAGGTACGGGTTCCACACACACTGACACTCACTGGGGTACAGGCTCCACACATACTGAGTCTCACTGGAGTACGGGTCCCACATACACTGACTCTCACTGGGATACGGGTCCCACACACACTGACTCTCACTGGAGTACGGGTCCCACATACACTGACTCTCGCTGGGGTACGGGTTCCACACACACTGACTCTCATTGGGGTACGGGTCCCACACATACTGCCTCTCACTGGAGTACAGGTCCCACACACACTGACTCTCACTGGGGTACGGGCCCCAGACAAAATGACTCTCATTGGGGTACAGGTCCCACACAGACTGACTCTCACTGGGGTAGGGGTCCCACACACACTGACTCTCACTGGGGTACGGGTGCCACACACACTGACACTCACTGAGGTACGGGCCCCAGACACACTGACTCTCACTGGAGTACGGGTCCCGCACACACTGACTCTCACTGGGGTACGGGTTCCACGCATACTGACTCTCACTGGGATACGGGTCCCACACACACTGACTCTCACTGGGGCACGGGTCCCACACACACTAACTCTCACTGGGCTATGGGTCCCGCACACACTAACTCTCACTGAGGTACGGGTCCCACACACACTGACTCTCACTGGGTTACAGATTCCACATACACTGACTCTCACTGGGGTACGGGTTCTGCACACACTGACACTCACTGGGGTACGGGTTCCACACACACTGACTCTCATTGGGGTACGTGTCCCACACACACTAACTCTCACTGCGCTATGGGTCCCACACACACAGACACTCACTGGGGTACGGGTGCCACACACACACTGACTCTCACTGAGGTACGGGTTCCACACACACTGACACTCACTGGGGTACAGGCTCCACACACACTGAGTCTCACTGGAGTATGGGTCCCACACACACTGACTCTCACTGGGGTACGGGTCCCACACACACTGACTCTCACTGGAGTACGGGTCCCACACACACTGACTCTCACTGGGGTATGAGTCCCACACACACTAACTCTCACTGGGATATGGGTCCCAGACACACTAACTATCACTGGGGTACATGTCCCACACACACTGACTCTCACTGGGGTACAGATTCCACATACACTGACTCTCACTGGGGTACGGGTTCGGCACACACTGACACTCACTGGGGTACGGGTTCCACACACACTGACTCTCATTGGGGTACGTGTCCCACACACACTAACTCTCACTGCGCTATGGGTCCCACACACACTAACACTCACTGGGGTACCGGTCCCACACACACTGATTCTCACTGAGGTACATGTGCCACACACACTGACACTCACTGGGGTACAGATTCCACATACACTGACACTCACTGGGGTACAGGCTCCACGCATACTGACTCTCTCTGGGGTACGCGTTCCACACACATTGATTCTCACTGAGGTACGTGTCCCACACACACTGTCTCTCACTGGGGTACAGATTCCACATACACTGACTCTCACTGGAGTACGGGTCCCACACACACAGACACTCACTGGGGTACGGGTGCCACACACACACTGACTCTCACTGAGGTACGGGTTCCACACACACTGACACTCACTGGGGTACAGGCTCCACACACACTGAGTCTCACTGGAGTATGGGTCCCACACACACTGACTCTCACTGGGGTACGGGTCCCACACACACTGACTCTCACTGGAGTACGGGTCCCACACACACTGACTCTCACTGGGGTATGAGTCCCACACACACTAACTCTCACTGGGATATGGGTCCCAGACACACTAACTATCACTGGGGTACATGTCCCACACACACTGACTCTCACTGGGGTACAGATTCCACATACACTGACTCTCGCTGGGGTATGGGTTCCACACACACTCTGACTCTCACTGAGATACGGGTTCCACACACACTGACACTCACTGGGGTAAAGGCTCCACGCATACTGACTGTCTCTGGGGTACAGGTCCCACACACGCTGATTCTCACTGAGGTACGTTTCCCACACACACTGTCTCTCACTGGGGTACAGATTCCACAAACACTGACTCTCACTGGGGTACAGGTTCCACACACACACTGACTCTCATTGGGGTACGGGTTCCGCACACACTGACTCTCACTGTAGTACGGGTCCCACACACACAGACACTCACTGGGGTATGGGTCCCACACACACTGACTCTCACTGGGGTACGGGTTCCACAGGCACTGACTCTCATTGGGATACGGGTCCCACACACTGACTCTCACTGGGGTACGGGTTCCACACACACTAACTCTCACTGGGCTATGGGTCCCGCACACACTAACTCTCACTGAGGTACGGGTCCCACACACACTGACTCTCACTGGGGTACAGATTCCACATACACTGACTCTCACTGGGGTACGGGTTCTGCACACACTGACACTCACTGGGGTACGGGTTCCACACACAATGACTCTCATTGGGGTACGGGTCCCACACACACTAACACTCACTGGGGTACCGGTCCCACACACACTGATTCTCACTGAGGCACGTGTCCCACACACACTGACACTCACTGGGGTACAGATTCCACATGTACTGACACTCACTGGGGTACGGGTTCTGCACACACTAACTCTCTCTGGGGTACGGGTGCCAAACACATTGATTCTCACTGAGGTACGTGTCCCACACACACTGTCTCTCACTGGGGTACAGATTCCACATACACTGACTCTCACTGGGGTACGGGTTCCACACACACACTGACTCTCACTGAGGTAAGGGTTCCACACACACTGACACTCACTGGGGTACAGATTCCACATACACTGACTCTCACTGGAGTACGGGTCCCACACACACAGACACTCACTGGGGTACGGGTGCCACACACACACAGACTCTCACTGAGGTACGGGTTCCACACACACTGACACTCACTGGGGTATGGGTCCCAGACACACTAACTCTCACTGGGGTACATGTCCCACACACACTAACTCTAACTGGGGTACAGATTCCACATACACTGACTCTCGCTGGGGTACGGGTTCCACACACACTCTGACTCTCACTGAGGTACGGGTTCCACACACACTGACACTCACTGGGGTACAGATTCAATGTACCCTGACTCTCGCTGGTGTACAGGTTCCACACACACACTGACTCTCACTGAGGTACGGGTTCCACACACACTGACACTCACTGGGGTACAGGTTCCACGCATACTGTCTCTCACTGGGGTACAGTTCCCACACGCACTGATTCTCACTGAGGTACGTGCCCCACACACACAGTCTCTCACTGGGGTACAGATTCCACATACATTGACTCTCACTGGGGTACAAGCTCCACACACACTGACTCTCACTGGAGTACGGGTCCCACACACACTGACACTCACTGGGGTACGGGTTCCACACACACACTGACTCTCACTGAGGTACGGGTTCCACACACACTGACACTCACTGGGGTACAGGCTCCATACACATTGAGTCTCACTGGGGTACGGGTCCCACACACACTGACTCTCACTGGGGTACGGGTCCCACACAAAGAGACACTCACTGGGGTACGGGTCCCACACACACTGACTCTCACTGGGGTACGGGTCCCACACACACTGACTCTCACTGGGGTACGGGTCCCACACACACTGACTCTCACTGGGGTATGGGTCCCACACACACTGACTCTCACTGGGGTACAGATTCCATGTACACTGACTCTCGCTGGTGTACAGGTTCCACACACACACTGACTCTCACTGAGGTACGGGTTCCACACACACTGACACTCACTGGGGTACAGGTTCCACGCATACTGTCTCTCACTGGGGTACAGTTCCCACACACACTGATTCTCACTGAGGTACGTGCCCCACACACACTGTCTCTCACTGGGGTACAGATTCCACATACATTGACTCTCACTGGGGTACAAGCTCCACACACACTGACTCTCACTGGAGTACGGGTCCCACACACACTTACTCTCACTGGAGTACGGGTCCCACACACACTTACTCTCACTGGGGTACGGGTTCCACGCATACCGACTCTCACTGGGGTACGGGTCGCACACACACTGACTCTCACTGGGGTATGGGTCCCACACACACTTATACTCACTGAGGTACCGGTCCCACACACACTGATTCTCACAGAGGTACATGTCCCACACACACTGACACTCACTGGGGTACAGATTCCACATACACTGACACTCACTGGAGTACGGGTCCCACACACACAGACACTCACTGGGCTATGGATCCCACACACACTAACTCTCACTGAGGTACGGGTCCCACACACACTGACTCTCACTGAGGTACGTGTCCCACACACACTGACTCTCACTGGGGTACGGGTCGCACACACACAGACACTCACTGGGGTATTGGTCCCACACACACTGACTCTCACTGGGGTACGGGTACCACACACACTGACTCTCACTGGGCTATGGGTCCCACACACACTAACTCTCACTGAGGTACGGGTCGCACACACACTGATTCTGACTGGGGTACGGGTCCCACACACACTAAATCTCACTGGGCAATGGGTCCCGCACACATTGATTCTCACTGAGGTACGTGTCCCACACACACTGTCTCTCACTGGGGTACGGGTTCCACAGGCACTGACTCTCGTTGGGGTACGGGTCCCACACAAACTAACTCTCACTGGGCTATGGGTCCCGCACACACTAACTCTCACTGAGGTACGGGTCCACACACACTGACTCTCACTGGGGTACAGATTCCACATACACTGACTCTCACTGGGGTACGGGTTCTGCACACACTGACACACACTGGGGTACAGGTTCCACGCATACTGTCTCTCACTGGGGTACGGTTCCCAACTACACTGATTCTCACTGAGGTACGTGTCCCACACACACTGTGTCTCACTGGGGTACAGATTCCACATACATTGACTCTCACTGGGGTACAGTCTCCGCACACACTGACTCTCACTGGAGTACGGGTCCCACACACACTTACTCTCACTGGGGTACGGGTTCCACGCATACTGACTCTCACTGGGGTACGGGTCGCACACACACTGACTCTCACTGGGGTATGGGTCCCACACAAACTAACACTCACTGAGGTACCGGTCCCACACACACTGATTCTCACTGAGGTACATGTCCCACACATACTGACACTCACTGGGGTACAGATTCCACATACACTGACACTCACTGGGGTACGGGTTCTGCACACACTAACTGTCTCTGGGGTACGGGGCCCACACACATTGATTCTCACTGAGGTACGTGTCCCGCACACACTGTCTCTCACTGGAGTACAGATTCCACATACACTGACTCTCACTGGAGTACGGGTCCCACACACACAGACACTCACTGGGGTACAGGTCCCACACACACTGACTCTCACTGGGGTACGGGTCTCACACACACTGACTCTCACTGGGCTATGGGTCCCACACACACTAACTCTCACTGAGGTACGGGTCCCACACACACTGACTCTCACTGAGGTACGTGTCCCACACACACTGACTCTCACTGGGCTATGGGTCCCACACACACTAATTCTCACTGAGGTAGGCGTCCCACACACACTGACTCTCACTGTAGTACGGGTCCAACACACACACACACTCACTGGGGTACCGGTCCCACACACATTGATTCTCACTGGGGTACATGTCCCACACACACTGACTCTCACTGGGGTACAGATTCCACATTCACTGACTCTCGCTGGGGTACGGGTTCCACACACACTGACACTCACTGGGGTACAGGCTCCATGCATACTGACTCTCTCTGGGGTACAGGTCCCACACACACTGATTCTCACTAAGGTACGTGTCCCACACACACTGCCTCTCACTGGGGTACAGATTCCACAAACACTGACTCTCACTGGGGTACGGGTTCCACACACACACTGACTCTCACTGAGGTACGGGTTCCACACACACTGACTCTCAATGGGGTACGGGTTCCGCACACACTGACTCTCACTGTAGTACGGGTCCCACACACACAGACACTCACTGGGGTACCGGTCCCACACACATTGATTCTCACTGAGGTACATGTCCCACCCACACTGACACTCACTGGGATACAGATTCCACATACACTGACTCTCACTGGGGTACGGGTTCTGCACACACTAACTCACTCTGGGGTACGGGTCCCACACACATTGATTCTCACTGAGGTACGTGTCCCACACACACAGTCTCTCACTGGGGTACAGATTCCACATACACTGACTCTCCCTGGGGTACAATTTCCACACACACACTGACTCTCACTGAGGTACGGGTTCCACACACACTGACACTCACTGGGGTACAGGCTCCACACACATTGAGTCTCACTGGAGTACGGGTCCCACACACACTGACTCTCACTGGGGTACGGGTCCCACACACACTGACTCTCACTGGAGTACGGGTCCCACACACACTGACTCTCACTGGGGTACGGGTCCCACACACAGAGACACTCACTGGGGTACGGGTCCCACACACACTGACTCTCACTGGGGTACGGGTGCAACACACACTGACTCTCACTGGGGTACGGGTCCCACACACACTGACTCTCACTGGGGTACTGGCCCCAGACACACTGACTCTCACTGGGGTACGGGTCCCACACACACTGACTCTCATTGGGGTACGGGTCCCACACATACTGACTCTCACTGGGGTACATGCCCCAGACACACTGAGTCTCTTTGAGGTACAGGTCCCACACACACTGACTCTCACTGGGGTACGGGCCCCAGACTCACTGACTCTCATTGGGGTACAGGTCCCACATACACTGACTCTCACTGGGGTACGGGTCCCACACACACTGACTCTCACTGGGGTACAGATTCCATGTACACTGACTCTCGCTGGTGTACAGGTTCCACACACACACTGACTCTCACTGAGGTACGGGTTCCACACACACTGACACACACTGGGGTACAGGTTCCACGCATACTGTCTCTCACTGGGGTACGGTTCCCACCCACACTGATTCTCACTGAGGTACGTGTCCCACACACACTGTGTCTCACTGGGGTACAGATTCCACATACATTGACTCTCACTGGGGTACAGGCTCCACACACACTGACTCTCACTGGAGTACGGGTCCCACACACACTTACTCTCACTGGGGTACGGGTTCCACGCATACTGACTCTCACTGGGGTACGTGTCCCACACACACTGTCTCTCACTGGGGTACGGGTTCCACAGGCACTGACTCTCGTTGGGGTACGGGTCCCACACAAACTAACTCTCACTGGGCTATGGGTCCCGCACACACTAACTCTCACTGAGGTACGGGTCCACACACACTGACTCTCACTGGGGTACAGATTCCACATACACTGACTCTCACTGGGGTACGGGTTCTGCACACACTGACACACACTGGGGTACAGGTTCCACGCATACTGTCTCTCACTGGGGCACGGTTCCCAACTACACTGATTCTCACTGAGGTACGTGTCCCACACACACTGTGTCTCACTGGGGTACAGATTCCACATACATTGACTCTCACTGGGGTACAGTCTCCGCACACACTGACTCTCACTGGAGTACGGGTCCCACACACACTTACTCTCACTGGGGTACGGGTTCCACGCATACTGACTCTCACTGGGGTACGGGTCGCACACACACTGACTCTCACTGGGGTATGGGTCCCACACAAACTAACACTCACTGAGGTACCGGTCCCACACACACTGATTCTCACTGAGGTACATGTCCCACACATACTGACACTCACTGGGGTACAGATTCCACATACACTGACACTCACTGGGGTACGGGTTCTGCACACACTAACTGTCTCTGGGGTACGGGGCCCACACACATTGATTCTCACTGAGGTACGTGTCCCGCACACACTGTCTCTCACTGGGGTACAGATTCCACATACACTGACTCTCACTGGAGTACGGGTCCCACACACACAGACACTCACTGGGGTACAGGTCCCACACACACTGACTCTCACTGGGGTACGGGTCTCACACACACTGACTCTCACTGGGCTATGGGGCCCACACACACTAACTCTCACTGAGGTACGGGTCCCACACACACTGACTCTCACTGAGGTACGTGTCCCACACACACTGACTCTCACTGGGCTATGGGTCCCACACACACTAATTCTCACTGAGGTAGGCGTCCCACACACACTGACTCTCACTGTAGTACGGGTCCAACACACACAGACACTCACTGGGGTACCGGTCCCACACACATTGATTCTCACTGGGGTACATGTCCCACACACACTGACTCTCACTGGGGTACAGATTCCACATTCACTGACTCTCGCTGGGGTACGGGTTCCACACACACTGACACTCACTGGGGTACAGGCTCCATGCATACTGACTCTCTCTGGGGTACAGGTCCCACACACACTGATTCTCACTAAGGTACGTGTCCCACACACACTGCCTCTCACTGGGGTACAGATTCCACAAACACTGACTCTCACTGGGGTACGGGTTCCACACACACACTGACTCTCACTGAGGTACGGGTTCCACACACACTGACTCTCAATGGGGTACGGGTTCCGCACACACTGACTCTCACTGTAGTACGGGTCCCACACACACAGACACTCACTGGGGTACCGGTCCCACACACATTGATTCTCACTGAGGTACATGTCCCACCCACACTGACACTCACTGGGATACAGATTCCACATACACTGACTCTCACTGGGGTACGGGTTCTGCACACACTAACTCACTCTGGGGTACGGGTCCCACACACATTGATTCTCACTGAGGTACGTGTCCCACACACACAGTCTCTCACTGGGGTACAGATTCCACATACACTGACTCTCCCTGGGGTACAATTTCCACACACACACTGACTCTCACTGAGGTACGGGTTCCACACACACTGACACTCACTGGGGTACAGGCTCCACACACATTGAGTCTCACTGGAGTACGGGTCCCACACACACTGACTCTCACTGGGGTACGGGTCCCACACACACTGACTCTCACTGGAGTACGGGTCCCACACACACTGACTCTCACTGGGGTACGGGTCCCACACACAGAGACACTCACTGGGGTACGGGTCCCACACACACTGACTCTCACTGGGGTACGGGTGCAACACACACTGACTCTCACTGGGGTACGGGTCCCACACACACTGACTCTCACTGGGGTACTGGCCCCAGACACACTGACTCTCACTGGGGTACGGGTCCCACACACACTGACTCTCATTGGGGTACGGGTCCCACACATACTGACTCTCACTGGGGTACATGCCCCAGACACACTGAGTCTCTTTGAGGTACAGGTCCCACACACACTGACTCTCACTGGGGTACGGGCCCCAGACTCACTGACTCTCATTGGGGTACAGGTCCCACATACACTGACTCTCACTGGGGTACGGGTCCCACACACACTGACTCTCACTGGGGTACAGATTCCATGTACACTGACTCTCGCTGGTGTACAGGTTCCACACACACACTGACTCTCACTGAGGTACGGGTTCCACACACACTGACACACACTGGGGTACAGGTTCCACGCATACTGTCTCTCACTGGGGTACGGTTCCCACCCACACTGATTCTCACTGAGGTACGTGTCCCACACACACTGTGTCTCACTGGGGTACAGATTCCACATACATTGACTCTCACTGGGGTACAGGCTCCACACACACTGACTCTCACTGGAGTACGGGTCCCACACACACTTACTCTCACTGGGGTACGGGTTCCACGCATACTGACTCTCACTGGGGTACGGGTCCCACACACACTGACTCTCACTGGGGTATGGGTCCCACACACACTAACACTCACTGAGGTACCGGTCCCACACACACTGATTCTCACTGAGGTACATGTCCCACACATACTGACACTCACTGGGGTACAGATTCCACATACACTGACACTCACTGGGGTACGGGTTCTGCACACACTAACTGTCTCTGGGGTACGGGGCCCACACACATTGATTCTCACTGAGGTTCGTGTCCCACACACACTGTCTCTCACTGGGGTACAGATTCCACATACACTGACTCTCACTGGAGTACGGGTCCCACACACACAGACACTCACTGGGGTACAGGTCCCACACACACTGACTCACACTGGGGTACGGGTCCCACACACACTGACTCTCACTGGGCTATGGGTCCCACACACACTAACTCTCACTGATGTACGGGTCCCACACACACTGACTCTCACTGAGGTACGTGTCCCACACACACTGACTCTCACTGGGCTATGGGTCCCACACACACTAATTCTCACTGAGGTACGGGTCCCACACACACTGACTCTCACTGAGGTACGTGTCCCACACACACTGACTCTCACTGGGGTACGGGTCCCACACACACTGACTCTCACTGGGGTACGGGTCCCACACACACTGACTCTCACTGGGGTACGGGCCCCAGACACACTGACTCTCACTGGGGTACGGGTCCAACACACACTGATTCTCACTAAGGTACGTGTCCCACACACACTGCCTCTCACTGGGGTATAGATTCCACAAACACTGACTCTCACTGGGGTACGGGTTCCACACACACACTGACTCTCACTGGGGTACCGGTCCCACACACATTGATTCTCACTGAGGTACATGTCCCACCCACACTGACACTCACTGGGGTACAGATTCCACATACACTGACTCTCACTGGGGTACGGGTTCTGCACACACTAACTCCCTCTGGGGTACGGGTCCCACACACATTGATTCTCACTGAGGTATGTGTCCCACACACACAGTCTCTCACTGGGGTACAGATTCCACATACACTGACTCTCCCTGGGGTACAGGTTCCACACACACACTGACTCTCACTGAGGTACGGGTTCCACACACACTGACACTCACTGGGGTACAGGCTCCACACATTGAGTCTCACTGGAGTACGGGTCCCACACACACTGACTCTCACTGGGGTACGGGTCCCACACACACTAACTCTCACTGGAGTACGGGTCCCACACACACTGACTCTCACTGGGGTACGGGTCCCACACACAGAGACACTCACTGGGTACGGGTCCCACACACACTGACTCTCACTGAGGTACGGGTTCCACACACACTGACACACACTGGGGTACAGGTTCCACGCATACTGTCTCTCACTGGGGTACGGTTCCCAACCACACTGATTCTCACTGAGGTACGTGTCCCACACACACTGTGTCTCACTGGGGTACAGATTCCACATACATTGACTCTCACTGGGGTACAGTCTCCGCACACACTGACTCTCACTGGAGTATGGGTCCCACACACACAGACACTCACTGGGGTACCGGTCCCACACACATTGATTCTCACTGAGGTACATGTCCCACCCACACTGACACTCACTGGGGTACAGATTCCACATACACTGACTCTCACTGGGGTACGGGTTCTGCACACACTAACTCACTCTGGGGTACGGGTCCCACACACATTGATTCTCACTGAGGTACGTGTCCCACACACACAGTCTCTCACTGGGGTACAGATTCCACATACACTGACTCTCCCTGGGGTACAATTTCCACACACACACTGACTCTCACTGAGGTACGGGTTCCACACACACTGACACTCACTGGGGTACAGGCTCCACACACATTGAGTCTCACTGGAGTACGGGTCCCACACACACTGACTCTCACTGGGGTACGGGTCCCACACACACTGACTCTCACTGGAGTACGGGTCCCACACACACTGACTCTCACTGGGGTACGGGTCCCACACACAGAGACACTCACTGGGGTACGGGTCCCACACACACTGACTCTCACTGGGGTACGGGTGCAACACACACTGACTCTCACTGGGGTACGGGTCCCACACACACTGACTCTCACTGGGGTACTGGCCCCAGACACACTGACTCTCACTGGGGTACGGGTCCCACACACACTGACTCTCATTGGGGTACGGGTCCCACACATACTGACTCTCACTGGGGTACATGCCCCAGACACACTGAGTCTCTTTGAGGTACAGGTCCCACACACACTGACTCTCACTGGGGTACGGGCCCCAGACTCACTGACTCTCATTGGGGTACAGGTCTCACATACACTGACTCTCACTGGGGTACGGGTCCCACACACACTGACTCTCACTGGGGTACAGATTCCATGTACACTGACTCTCGCTGGTGTACAGGTTCCACACACACACTGACTCTCACTGAGGTACGGGTTCCACACACACTGACACACACTGGGGTACAGCTTCCACGCATACTGTCTCTCACTGGGGTACGGTTCCCACCCACACTGATTCTCACTGAGGTACGTGTCCCACACACACTGTGTCTCACTGGGGTACAGATTCCACATACATTGACTCTCACTGGGGTACAGGCTCCACACACACTGACTCTCACTGGAGTACGGGTCCCACACACACTTACTCTCACTGGGGTACGGGTTCCACGCATACTGACTCTCACTGGGGTACGGGTCCCACACACACTGACTCTCACTGGGGTATGGGTCCCACACACACTAACACTCACTGAGGTACCGGTCCCACACACACTGATTCTCACTGAGGTACATGTCCCACACATACTGACACTCACTGGGGTACAGATTCCACATACACTGACACTCACTGGGGTACGGGTTCTGCACACACTAACTGTCTCTGGGGTACGGGGCCCACACACATTGATTCTCACTGAGGTACGTGTCCCACACACACTGTCTCTCACTGGGGTACAGATTCCACATACACTGACTCTCACTGGAGTACGGGTCCCACACACACAGACACTCACTGGGGTACAGGTCCCACACACACTGACTCACACTGGGGTACGGGTCCCACACACACTGACTCTCACTGGGCTATGGGTCCCACACACACTAACTCTCACTGATGTACGGGTCCCACACACACTGACTCTCACTGAGGTACGTGTCCCACACACACTGACTCTCACTGGGCTATGGGTCCCACACACACTAATTCTCACTGAGGTACGGGTCCCACACACACTGACTCTCACTGAGGTACGTGTCCCACACACACTGACTCTCACTGGGGTACGGGTCCCACACACACTGACTCTCACTGGGGTACGGGTCCCACACACACTGACTCTCACTGGGGTACGGGCCCCAGACACACTGACTCTCACTGGGGTACGGGTCCAACACACACTGATTCTCACTAAGGTACGTGTCCCACACACACTGCCTCTCACTGGGGTATAGATTCCACAAACACTGACTCTCACTGGGGTACGGGTTCCACACACACACTGACTCTCACTGGGGTACCGGTCCCACACACATTGATTCTCACTGAGGTACATGTCCCACCCACACTGACACTCACTGGGGTACAGATTCCACATACACTGACTCTCACTGGGGTACGGGTTCTGCACACACTAACTCCCTCTGGGGTACGGGTCCCACACACATTGATTCTCACTGAGGTATGTGTCCCACACACACAGTCTCTCACTGGGGTACAGATTCCACATACACTGACTCTCCCTGGGGTACAGGTTCCACACACACACTGACTCTCACTGAGGTACGGGTTCCACACACACTGACACTCACTGGGGTACAGGCTCCACACATTGAGTCTCACTGGAGTACGGGTCCCACACACACTGACTCTCACTGGGGTACGGGTCCCACACACACTAACTCTCACTGGAGTACGGGTCCCACACACACTGACTCTCACTGGGGTACGGGTCCCACACACAGAGACACTCACTGGGGTACGGGTCCCACACACACTGACTCTCACTGAGGTACGGGTTCCACACACACTGACACACACTGGGGTACAGGTTCCACGCATACTGTCTCTCACTGGGGTACGGTTCCCAACCACACTGATTCTCACTGAGGTACGTGTCCCACACACACTGTGTCTCACTGGGGTACAGATTCCACATACATTGACTCTCACTGGGGTACAGTCTCCGCACACACTGACTCTCACTGGAGTACGGGTCCCACACACACAGACACTCACTGGGGTACCGGTCCCACACACATTGATTCTCACTGAGGTACATGTCCCACCCACACTGACACTCACTGGGATACAGATTCCACATACACTGACTCTCACTGGGGTACGGGTTCTGCACACACTAACTCACTCTGGGGTACGGGTCCCACACACATTGATTCTCACTGAGGTACGTGTCCCACACACACAGTCTCTCACTGGGGTACAGATTCCACATACACTGACTCTCCCTGGGGTACAATTTCCACACACACACTGACTCTCACTGAGGTACGGGTTCCACACACACTGACACTCACTGGGGTACAGGCTCCACACACATTGAGTCTCACTGGAGTACGGGTCCCACACACACTGACTCTCACTGGGGTACGGGTCCCACACACACTGACTCTCACTGGAGTACGGGTCCCACACACACTGACTCTCACTGGGGTACGGGTCCCACACACAGAGACACTCACTGGGGTACGGGTCCCACACACACTGACTCTCACTGGGGTACGGGTGCAACACACACTGACTCTCACTGGGGTACGGGTCCCACACACACTGACTCTCACTGGGGTACTGGCCCCAGACACACTGACTCTCACTGGGGTACGGGTCCCACACACACTGACTCTCATTGGGGTACGGGTCCCACACATACTGACTCTCACTGGGGTACATGCCCCAGACACACTGAGTCTCTTTGAGGTACAGGTCCCACACACACTGACTCTCACTGGGGTACGGGCCCCAGACTCACTGACTCTCATTGGGGTACAGGTCCCACATACACTGACTCTCACTGGGGTACGGGTCCCACACACACTGACTCTCACTGGGGTACAGATTCCATGTACACTGACTCTCGCTGGTGTACAGGTTCCACACACACACTGACTCTCACTGAGGTATGGGTTCCACACACACTGACACACACTGGGGTACAGCTTCCACGCTTACTGTCTCTCACTGGGGTACGGTTCCCACCCACACTGATTCTCACTGAGGTACGTGTCCCACACACACTGTGTCTCACTGGGGTACAGATTCCACATACATTGACTCTCACTGGGGTACAGGCTCCACACACACTGACTCTCACTGGAGTACGGGTCCCACACACACTTACTCTCACTGGGGTACGGGTTCCACGCATACTGACTCTCACTGGGGTACGGGTCCCACACACACTGACTCTCACTGGGGTATGGGTCCCACACACACTAACACTCACTGAGGTACCGGTCCCACACACACTGATTCTCACTGAGGTACATGTCCCACACATACTGACACTCACTGGGGTACAGATTCCACATACACTGACACTCACTGGGGTACGGGTTCTGCACACACTAACTGTCTCTGGGGTACGGGGCCCACACACATTGATTCTCACTGAGGTACGTGTCCCACACACACTGTCTCTCACTGGGGTACAGATTCCACATACACTGACTCTCACTGGAGTACGGGTCCCACACACACAGACACTCACTGGGGTACAGGTCCCACACACACTGACTCACACTGGGGTACGGGTCCCACACACACTGACTCTCACTGGGCTATGGGTCCCACACACACTAACTCTCACTGATGTACGGGTCCCACACACACTGACTCTCACTGAGGTACGTGTCCCACACACACTGACTCTCACTGGGCTATGGGTCCCACACACACTAATTCTCACTGAGGTACGGGTCCCACACACACTGACTCTCACTGAGGTACGTGTCCCACACACACTGACTCTCACTGGGGTACGGGTCCCACACACACTGACTCTCACTGGGGTACGGGTCCCACACACACTGACTCTCACTGGGGTACGGGCCCCAGACACACTGACTCTCACTGGGGTACGGGTCCAACACACACTGATTCTCACTAAGGTACGTGTCCCACACACACTGCCTCTCACTGGGGTATAGATTCCACAAACACTGACTCTCACTGGGGTACGGGTTCCACACACACACTGACTCTCACTGGGGTACCGGTCCCACACACATTGATTCTCACTGAGGTACATGTCCCACCCACACTGACACTCACTGGGGTACAGATTCCACATACACTGACTCTCACTGGGGTACGGGTTCTGCACACACTAACTCCCTCTGGGGTACGGGTCCCACACACATTGATTCTCACTGAGGTATGTGTCCCACACACACAGTCTCTCACTGGGGTACAGATTCCACATACACTGACTCTCCCTGGGGTACAGGTTCCACACACACACTGACTCTCACTGAGGTACGGGTTCCACACACACTGACACTCACTGGGTACAGGCTCCACACATTGAGTCTCACTGGAGTACGGGTCCCACACACACTGACTCTCACTGGGGTACGGGTCCCACACACACTAACTCTCACTGGAGTACGGGTCCCACACACACTGACTCTCACTGGGGTACGGGTCCCACACACAGAGACACTCACTGGGGTACGGGTCCCACACACACTGACTCTCACTGAGGTACGGGTTCCACACACACTGACACACACTGGGGTACAGGTTCCACGCATACTGTCTCTCACTGGGGTACGGTTCCCAACCACACTGATTCTCACTGAGGTACGTGTCCCACACACACTGTGTCTCACTGGGGTACAGATTCCACATACATTGACTCTCACTGGGGTACAGTCTCCGCACACACTGACTCTCACTGGAGTACGGGTCCCACACACACAGACACTCACTGGGGTACCGGTCCCACACACATTGATTCTCACTGAGGTACATGTCCCACCCACACTGACACTCACTGGGGTACAGATTCCACATACACTGACTCTCACTGGGGTACGGGTTCTGCACACACTAACTCACTCTGGGGTACGGGTCCCACACACATTGATTCTCACTGAGGTACGTGTCCCACACACACAGTCTCTCACTGGGGTACAGATTCCACATACACTGACTCTCCCTGGGGTACAATTTCCACACACACACTGACTCTCACTGAGGTACGGGTTCCACACACACTGACACTCACTGGGGTACAGGCTCCACACACATTGAGTCTCACTGGAGTACGGGTCCCACACACACTGACTCTCACTGGGGTACGGGTCCCACACACACTGACTCTCACTGGAGTACGGGTCCCACACACACTGACTCTCACTGGGGTACGGGTCCCACACACAGAGACACTCACTGGGGTACGGGTCCCACACACACTGACTCTCACTGGGGTACGGGTGCAACACACACTGACTCTCACTGGGGTACGGGTCCCACACACACTGACTCTCACTGGGGTACTGGCCCCAGACACACTGACTCTCACTGGGGTACGGGTCCCACACACACTGACTCTCATTGGGGTACGGGTCCCACACATACTGACTCTCACTGGGGTACATGCCCCAGACACACTGAGTCTCTTTGAGGTACAGGTCCCACACACACTGACTCTCACTGGGGTACGGGCCCCAGACTCACTGACTCTCATTGGGGTACAGGTCCCACATACACTGACTCTCACTGGGGTACGGGTCCCACACACACTGACTCTCACTGGGGTACAGATTCCATGTACACTGACTCTCGCTGGTGTACAGGTTCCACACACACACTGACTCTCACTGAGGTACGGGTTCCACACACACTGACACACACTGGGGTACAGCTTCCACGCTTACTGTCTCTCACTGGGGTACGGTTCCCACCCACACTGATTCTCACTGAGGTACGTGTCCCACACACACTGTGTCTCACTGGGGTACAGATTCCACATACATTGACTCTCACTGGGGTACAGGCTCCACACACACTGACTCTCACTGGAGTACGGGTCCCACACACACTTACTCTCACTGGGGTACGGGTTCCACGCATACTGACTCTCACTGGGGTACGGGTCCCACACACACTGACTCTCACTGGGGTATGGGTCCCACACACACTAACACTCACTGAGGTACCGGTCCCACACACACTGATTCTCACTGAGGTACATGTCCCACACATACTGACACTCACTGGGGTACAGATTCCACATACACTGACACTCACTGGGGTACGGGTTCTGCACACACTAACTGTCTCTGGGGTACGGGGCCCACACACATTGATTCTCACTGAGGTACGTGTCCCACACACACTGTCTCTCACTGGGGTACAGATTCCACATACACTGACTCTCACTGGAGTACGGGTCCCACACACACAGACACTCACTGGGGTACAGGTCCCACACACACTGACTCACACTGGGGTACGGGTCCCACACACACTGACTCTCACTGGGCTATGGGTCCCACACACACTAACTCTCACTGATGTACGGGTCCCACACACACTGACTCTCACTGAGGTACGTGTCCCACACACACTGACTCTCACTGGGCTATGGGTCCCACACACACTAATTCTCACTGAGGTACGGGTCCCACACACACTGACTCTCACTGAGGTACGTGTCCCACACACACTGACTCTCACTGGGGTACGGGTCCCACACACACTGACTCTCACTGGGGTACGGGTCCCACACACACTGACTCTCACTGGGGTACGGGCCCCAGACACACTGACTCTCACTGGGGTACGGGTCCAACACACACTGATTCTCACTAAGGTACGTGTCCCACACACACTGCCTCTCACTGGGGTATAGATTCCACAAACACTGACTCTCACTGGGGTACGGGTTCCACACACACACTGACTCTCACTGGGGTACCGGTCCCACACACATTGATTCTCACTGAGGTACATGTCCCACCCACACTGACACTCACTGGGGTACAGATTCCACATACACTGACTCTCACTGGGGTACGGGTTCTGCACACACTAACTCCCTCTGGGGTACGGGTCCCACACACATTGATTCTCACTGAGGTATGTGTCCCACACACACAGTCTCTCACTGGGGTACAGATTCCACATACACTGACTCTCCCTGGGGTACAGGTTCCACACACACACTGACTCTCACTGAGGTACGGGTTCCACACACACTGACACTCACTGGGGTACAGGCTCCACACATTGAGTCTCACTGGAGTACGGGTCCCACACACACTGACTCTCACTGGGGTACGGGTCCCACACACACTAACTCTCACTGGAGTACGGGTCCCACACACACTGACTCTCACTGGGGTACGGGTCCCACACACAGAGACACTCACTGGGGTACGGGTCCCACACACACTGACTCTCACTGAGGTACGGGTTCCACACACACTGACACACACTGGGGTACAGGTTCCACGCATACTGTCTCTCACTGGGGTACGGTTCCCAACCACACTGATTCTCACTGAGGTACGTGTCCCACACACACTGTGTCTCACTGGGGTACAGATTCCACATACATTGACTCTCACTGGGGTACAGTCTCCGCACACACTGACTCTCACTGGAGTACGGGTCCCACACACACAGACACTCACTGGGGTACCGGTCCCACACACATTGATTCTCACTGAGGTACATGTCCCACCCACACTGACACTCACTGGGGTACAGATTCCACATACACTGACTCTCACTGGGGTACGGGTTCTGCACACACTAACTCACTCTGGGGTACGGGTCCCACACACATTGATTCTCACTGAGGTACGTGTCCCACACACACAGTCTCTCACTGGGGTACAGATTCCACATACACTGACTCTCCCTGGGGTACAATTTCCACACACACACTGACTCTCACTGAGGTACGGGTTCCACACACACTGACACTCACTGGGGTACAGGCTCCACACACATTGAGTCTCACTGGAGTACGGGTCCCACACACACTGACTCTCACTGGGGTACGGGTCCCACACACACTGACTCTCACTGGAGTACGGGTCCCACACACACTGACTCTCACTGGGGTACGGGTCCCACACACAGAGACACTCACTGGGGTACGGGTCCCACACACACTGACTCTCACTGGGGTACGGGTGCAACACACACTGACTCTCACTGGGGTACGGGTCCCACACACACTGACTCTCACTGGGGTACTGGCCCCAGACACACTGACTCTCACTGGGGTACGGGTCCCACACACACTGACTCTCATTGGGGTACGGGTCCCACACATACTGACTCTCACTGGGGTACATGCCCCAGACACACTGAGTCTCTTTGAGGTACAGGTCCCACACACACTGACTCTCACTGGGGTACGGGCCCCAGACTCACTGACTCTCATTGGGGTACAGGTCCCACATACACTGACTCTCACTGGGGTACGGGTCCCACACACACTGACTCTCACTGGGGTACAGATTCCATGTACACTGACTCTCGCTGGTGTACAGGTTCCACACACACACTGACTCTCACTGAGGTACGGGTTCCACACACACTGACACACACTGGGGTACAGCTTCCACGCATACTGTCTCTCACTGGGGTACGGTTCCCACCCACACTGATTCTCACTGAGGTACGTGTCCCACACACACTGTGTCTCACTGGGGTACAGATTCCACATACATTGACTCTCACTGGGGTACAGGCTCCACACACACTGACTCTCACTGGAGTACGGGTCCCACACACACTTACTCTCACTGGGGTACGGGTTCCACGCATACTGACTCTCACTGGGGTACGGGTCCCACACACACTGACTCTCACTGGGGTATGGGTCCCACACACACTAACACTCACTGAGGTACCGGTCCCACACACACTGATTCTCACTGAGGTACATGTCCCACACATACTGACACTCACTGGGGTACAGATTCCACATACACTGACACTCACTGGGGTACGGGTTCTGCACACACTAACTGTCTCTGGGGTACGGGGCCCACACACATTGATTCTCACTGAGGTACGTGTCCCACACACACTGTCTCACACTGGGGTACAGATTCCACATACACTGACTCTCACTGGAGTACGGGTCCCACACACACAGACACTCACTGGGGTACAGGTCCCACACACACTGACTCACACTGGGGTACGGGTCCCACACACACTGACTCTCACTGGGCTATGGGTCCCACACACACTAACTCTCACTGATGTACGGGTCCCACACACACTGACTCTCACTGAGGTACGTGTCCCACACACACTGACTCTCACTGGGCTATGGGTCCCACACACACTAATTCTCACTGAGGTACGGGTCCCACACACACTGACTCTCACTGAGGTACGTGTCCCACACACACTGACTCTCACTGGGGTACGGGTCCCACACACACTGACTCTCACTGGGGTACGGGTCCCACACACACTGACTCTCACTGGGGTATAGATTCCACAAACACTGACTCTCACTGGGGTACGGGTTCCACACACACACTGACTCTCACTGGGGTACCGGTCCCACACACATTGATTCTCACTGAGGTACATGTCCCACCCACACTGACACTCACTGGGGTACAGATTCCACATACACTGACTCTCACTGGGGTACGGGTTCTGCACACACTAACTCCCTCTGGGGTACGGGTCCCACACACATTGATTCTCACTGAGGTATGTGTCCCACACACACAGTCTCTCACTGGGGTACAGATTCCACATACACTGACTCTCCCTGGGGTACAGGTTCCACACACACACTGACTCTCACTGAGGTACGGGTTCCACACACACTGACACTCACTGGGGTACAGGCTCCACACATTGAGTCTCACTGGAGTACGGGTCCCACACACACTGACTCTCACTGGGGTACGGGTCCCACACACACTAACTCTCACTGGAGTACGGGTCCCACACACACTGACTCTCACTGGGGTACGGGTCCCACACACAGAGACACTCACTGGGGTACGGGTCCCACACACACTGACTCTCACTGAGGTACGGGTTCCACACACACTGACACACACTGGGGTACAGGTTCCACGCATACTGTCTCTCACTGGGGTACGGTTCCCAACCACACTGATTCTCACTGAGGTACGTGTCCCACACACACTGTGTCTCACTGGGGTACAGATTCCACATACATTGACTCTCACTGGGGTACAGTCTCCGCACACACTGACTCTCACTGGAGTACGGGTCCCACACACACAGACACTCACTGGGGTACCGGTCCCACACACATTGATTCTCACTGAGGTACATGTCCCACCCACACTGACACTCACTGGGGTACAGATTCCACATACACTGACTCTCACTGGGGTACGGGTTCTGCACACACTAACTCACTCTGGGGTACGGGTCCCACACACATTGATTCTCACTGAGGTACGTGTCCCACACACACAGTCTCTCACTGGGGTACAGATTCCACATACACTGACTCTCCCTGGGGTACAATTTCCACACACACACTGACTCTCACTGAGGTACGGATTCCACACACACTGACACTCACTGGGGTACAGGCTCCACACACATTGAGTCTCACTGGAGTACGGGTCCCACACACACTGACTCTCACTGGGGTACGGGTCCCACACACACTGACTCTCACTGGAGTACGGGTCCCACACACACTGACTCTCACTGGGGTACGGGTCCCACACACAGAGACACTCACTGGGGTACGGGTCCCACACACACTGACTCTCACTGGGGTACGGGTGCAACACACACTGACTCTCACTGGGGTACGGGTCCCACACACACTGACTCTCACTGGGGTACTGGCCCCAGACACACTGACTCTCACTGGGGTACGGGTCCCACACACACTGACTCTCATTGGGGTACGGGTCCCACACATACTGACTCTCACTGGGGTACATGCCCCAGACACACTGAGTCTCTTTGAGGTACAGGTCCCACACACACTGACTCTCACTGGGGTACGGGCCCCAGACTCACTGACTCTCATTGGGGTACAGGTCCCACATACACTGACTCTCACTGGGGTACGGGTCCCACACACACTGACTCTCACTGGGGTACAGATTCCATGTACACTGACTCTCGCTGGTGTACAGGTTCCACACACACACTGACTCTCACTGAGGTACGGGTTCCACACACACTGACACACACTGGGGTACAGCTTCCACGCATACTGTCTCTCACTGGGGTACGGTTCCCACCCACACTGATTCTCACTGAGGTACGTGTCCCACACACACTGTGTCTCACTGGGGTACAGATTCCACATACATTGACTCTCACTGGGGTACAGGCTCCACACACACTGACTCTCACTGGAGTACGGGTCCCACACACACTTACTCTCACTGGGGTACGGGTTCCACGCATACTGACTCTCACTGGGGTACGGGTCCCACACACACTGACTCTCACTGGGGTATGGGTCCCACACACACTAACACTCACTGAGGTACCGGTCCCACACACACTGATTCTCACTGAGGTACATGTCCCACACATACTGACACTCACTGGGGTACAGATTCCACATACACTGACACTCACTGGGGTACGGGTTCTGCACACACTAACTGTCTCTGGGGTACGGGGCCCACACACATTGATTCTCACTGAGGTACGTGTCCCACACACACTGTCTCTCACTGGGGTACAGATTCCACATACACTGACTCTCACTGGAGTACGGGTCCCACACACACAGACACTCACTGGGGTACAGGTCCCACACACACTGACTCACACTGGGGTACGGGTCCCACACACACTGACTCTCACTGGGCTATGGGTCCCACACACACTAACTCTCACTGATGTACGGGTCCCACACACACTGACTCTCACTGAGGTACGTGTCCCACACACACTGACTTTCACTGGGCTATGGGTCCCACACACACTAATTCTCACTGAGGTACGGGTCCCACACACACTGACTCTCACTGAGGTACGTGTCCCACACACACTGACTCTCACTGGGGTACGGGTCCCACACACACTGACTCTCACTGGGGTACGGGTCCCACACACACTGACTCTCACTGGGGTACGGGCCCCAGACACACTGACTCTCACTGGGGTACGGGTCCAACACACACTGATTCTCACTAAGGTACGTGTCCCACACACACTGCCTCTCACTGGGGTATAGATTCCACAAACACTGACTCTCACTGGGGTACGGGTTCCACACACACACTGACTCTCACTGGGGTACCGGTCCCACACACATTGATTCTCACTGAGGTACATGTCCCACCCACACTGACACTCACTGGGGTACAGATTCCACATACACTGACTCTCACTGGGGTACGGGTTCTGCACACACTAACTCCCTCTGGGGTACGGGTCCCACACACATTGATTCTCACTGAGGTATGTGTCCCACACACACAGTCTCTCACTGGGGTACAGATTCCACATACACTGACTCTCCCTGGGGTACAGGTTCCACACACACACTGACTCTCACTGAGGTACGGGTTCCACACACACTGACACTCACTGGGGTACAGGCTCCACACATTGAGTCTCACTGGAGTACGGGTCCCACACACACTGACTCTCACTGGGGTACGGGTCCCACACACACTAACTCTCACTGGAGTACGGGTCCCACACACACTGACTCTCACTGGGGTACGGGTCCCACACACAGAGACACTCACTGGGGTACGGGTCCCACACACACTGACTCTCACTGAGGTACGGGTTCCACACACACTGACACACACTGGGGTACAGGTTCCACGCATACTGTCTCTCACTGGGGTACGGTTCCCAACCACACTGATTCTCACTGAGGTACGTGTCCCACACACACTGTGTCTCACTGGGGTACAGATTCCACATACACTGACTCTCACTGGGGTACAGTCTCCGCACACACTGACTCTCACTGGAGTACGGGTCCCACACACACTTACTCTCACTGGGGTACGGGTTCCACGCATACTGACTCTCACTGGGGTACGGGTCGCACACACACTGACTCTCACTGGGGTATGGGTCCCACACAAACTAACACTCACTGAGGTACCGGTCCCACACACACTGATTCTCACTGAGGTACATGTCCCACACATACTGACACTCACTGGGGTACAGATTCCACATACACTGACACTCACTGGGGTACGGGTTCTGCACACACTAACTGTCTCTGGGGTACGGGGCCCACACACATTGATTCTCACTGAGGTACGTGTCCCGCACACACTGTCTCTCACTGGGGTACAGATTCCACATACACTGACTCTCACTGGAGTACGGGTCCCACACACACAGACACTCACTGGGGTACAGGTCCCACACACACTGACTCTCACTGGGGTACGGGTCTCACACACACTGACTCTCACTGGGCTATGGGTCCCACACACACTGACTCTCACTGGGCTATGGGTCCCACACACACTAATTCTCACTGAGGTAGGCGTCCCACACACACTGACTCTCACTGAGGTACGTGTCCCACACACACTGACTCTCACTGGGGTACGGGTCCCAAACACACAGACACTCACTGGGGTACGGGTCCCACACACACTGACTCTCACTGGGGTACATGTCCCACACACACTGACTCTCACTGGGGTACAGATTCCACATTCACTGACTCTCGCTGGGGTACGGGTTCCACACACACTGACACTCACTGGGGTACAGGCTCCATGCATACTGACTCTCTCTGGGGTACAGGTCCCACACACACTGATTCTCACTAAGGTACGTGTCCCACACACACTGCCTCTCACTGGGGTACAGATTCCACAAACACTGACTCTCACTGGGGTACGGGTTCCACACACACACTGACTCTCACTGAGGTACGGGTTCCACACACACTGACTCTCACTGGGGTACGGGTTCCGCACACACTGACTCTCACTGTAGTACGGGTCCAACACACACAGACACTCACTGGGGTACCGGTCCCACACACATTGATTCTCACTGGGGTACATGTCCCACACACACTGACTCTCACTGGGGTACAGATTCCACAGTCACTGACTCTCGCTGGGGTACGGGTTCCACACACACTGACTCTCACTGGGGTACAGGCTCCATGCATACTGACTCTCTCTGGGGTACAGGTCCCACACACACTGATTCTCACTAAGGTACGTGTCCCACACACACTGCCTCTCACTGGGGTACAGATTCCACAAACACTGACTCTCACTGGGGTACGGGTCCCACACACACTGACTCTCACTGGCGTACAGATTCCATGTACACTGACTCTCGCTGGTGTACAGGTTCCACACACACACTGACTCTCACTGAGGTACGGGTTCCACACACACTGACACACGCTGGGGTACAGGTTCCACGCATACTGTCTCTCACTGGGGTACGGGTCCCACCCACACTGATTCTCACTGAGGTACGTGTCCCACACACACTGTGTCTCACTGGGGTACAGATTCCACATACATTGACTCTCACTGGGGTACAGGCTCCACACACACTGACTCTCACAGGAGTACGGGTCCCACACACACTTACTCTCACTGGGGTACGGGTTCCACGCATACTGACTCTCACTGGGGTACGGGTCCCACACACACTGACTCTCACTGGGGTACAGATTCCACATACACTGACACTCACTGGGGTACGGGTTCTGCACACACTAACTGTCTCTGGGGTACGGGGCCCACACACATTGATTCTCACTGAGGTACGTGTCCCACACACACTGTCTCTCACTGGAGTACAGATTCCACATACACTGACTCTCACTGGAGTACGGGTCCCACACACACAGACACTCACTGGGGTACAGGTCCCACACACACTGACTCTCACTGGGGTACGGGTCCCACACACACTGACTCTCACTGGGCTATGGGTCCCACACACACTAACTCTCACTGAGGTACGGGTCCCACACACACTGACTCTCACTGAGGTACGTGTCCCACACACACTGACTCTCACTGGGCTATGGGTCCCACACACACTAATTCTCACTGAGGTACGGGTCCCACACACACTGACTCTCACTGAGGTACGTGTCCCACACACATTGACTCTCACTGGGGTACGGGTCCCACACACACAGACACTCACTGGGGTACGGGTCCCACACACACTGACTCTCACTGGGGTACGGGTCCCACACACACTGACTCTCACTGGGCTATGGGTTCCACACACACTAACTCTCACTGAGGTACGGGTCGCACACACACTGACTCTCACTGAGGTACGTGTCCCACACACACTGACTCTCACTTGGGTACGCGTCCCACACACAGAGACACTCACTGGGGTATGGCTCCCACACATACTGACTCTCACTGGGGTACGGGTCCCATACACACTGACTCTCATTGGGGTACGGGTCCCACACATACTGACTCTCACTGGGGTACGGGTGCCACACACACTGACACTCACTGAGGTACGGGCCCCAGACACACGGACTCTCACTGGAGTACGGGTCCCGCACACACTGACTCTCACTGGGGTACGGGGTCCACGCATACTGACTCTCACTGGGGTACGGGTCCCACACACACTGACTCTCACTGGCGTACAGATTCCATGTACACTGACTCTCGCTGGTGTACAGGTTCCACACACACACTGACTCTCACTGAGGTACGGGTTCCACACACACTGACACACGCTGGGGTACAGGTTCCACGCATACTGTCTCTCACTGGGGTACGGGTCCCACCCACACTGATGCTCACTGAGGTACGTGTCCCACACACACTGTGTCTCACTGGGGTACAGATTCCACATACATTGACTCTCACTGGGGTACAGGCTCCACACACACTGACTCTCACAGGAGTACGGGTCCCACACACACTTACTCTCACTGGGGTACGGGTTCCACGCATACTGACTCTCACTGGGGTACGGGTCCCACACACACTGACTCTCACTGGGGTACAGATTCCACATACACTGACACTCACTGGGGTACGGGTTCTGCACACACTAACTGTCTCTGGGGTACGGGGCCCACACACATTGATTCTCACTGAGGTACGTGTCCCACACACACTGTCTCTCACTGGAGTACAGATTCCACATACACTGACTCTCACTGGAGTACGGGTCCCACACACACAGACACTCACTGGGGTACAGGTCCCACACACACTGACTCTCACTGGGGTACGGGTCCCACACACACTGACTCTCACTGGGCTATGGGTCCCACACACACTAACTCTCACTGAGGTACGGGTCCCACACACACTGACTCTCACTGAGGTACGTGTCCCACACACACTGACTCTCACTGGGCTATGGGTCCCACACACACTAATTCTCACTGAGGTACGGGTCCCACACACACTGACTCTCACTGAGGTACGTGTCCCACACACATTGACTCTCACTGGGGTACGGGTCCCACACACACAGACACTCACTGGGGTACGGGTCCCACACACACTGACTCTCACTGGGGTACGGGTCCCACACACACTGACTCTCACTGGGCTATGGGTTCCACACACACTAACTCTCACTGAGGTACGGGTCGCACACACACTGACTCTCACTGAGGTACGTGTCCCACACACACTGACTCTCACTTGGGTACGCGTCCCACACACAGAGACACTCACTGGGGTATGGCTCCCACACATACTGACTCTCACTGGGGTACGGGTCCCATACACACTGACTCTCATTGGGGTACGGGTCCCACACATACTGACTCTCACTGGGGTACGGGTGCCACACACACTGACACTCACTGAGGTACGGGCCCCAGACACACGGACTCTCACTGGAGTACGGGTCCCGCACACACTGACTCTCACTGGGGTACGGGGTCCACGCATACTGACTCTCACTGGGGTACGGGTCCCACACACACTGACTCTCATTGGGGTACGGGTCCCACACACACTGACTCTCACTGGGATACGGGTCCCACACACACTAACTCTCACTGGGGTACGGGTACCACAAACACTGACACTCACTGGGGTATAGGTTCCACGCATACTGACTCTCACTGGGGTACGGGTCCCACACGCACTAACTCTCTCTGGGGTACGGGTCCCACACACACTGTCTCTCACTGGGGTACAGATTCCACATACACTGACTCTCACTGGGGTAGGGGTTGCACACACACACTGACTCTCACTGGGGTACGGGTTCCACACACACTGACACTCACTGGGGTACAGGTTCCACGCACACTGACTCTCACTGGGGTAAGGGGTCCACACACACTGACTCTCACTGGAGTATGGGTCCCACACACACAGACACTCACTGGGGTATGGGTCCCACACACACACTGACTCTCACTGGGGTACGGGTCCCACAGGCACTGACTCTCATTGGGGCACGGGTCCCACACACTGACTCTCACTGGGGTATGGGTCCCACACACTGATTCTGACTGGTGTACGGGTCCCACACACACTAAATCTCACTGGGCTATGGGTCCCGCACACATTGATTCTCACTGAGGTACGTGTCCCACACACACTGTCTCTCACTGGGGAACAGATTCCACATACACTGACTCTCACTGGAGTACGGGTCCCACACACACACTGACTCTCACTGAGGTACGGGTTCCACACACACTGACACTCACTGGGGTACAGGCTCCACACACACTGACTCTCACTGGAGTACGGGTCCCACACACACTGACTCTCACTGGGGTATGGGTATCACACACACTAACTCTCACTGGGGTATGGATCCCAGACACACTGACTCTCACTGGGGTACATGTCCCACACACACTGACTCTCACTGGGGTACAGATTCCACATACACTGACTCTCGCTGGGGTACGGGTTCCACACACACTCTGACTCTCACTGAGGTACGGGTTCCACACACACTGACACTCACTGGGGTACAGGCTCCACGCATACTGACTCTCTCTGGGGTACAGGTCCCACACACACTGATTCTCACTGAGGTACGTGTCCCACACACACTGTCTCTCACTGGGGTACAGATTCCACAAACACTGACTCTCACTGGGGTACGGGTTCCACACACACACTGACTCTCACTGAGGTACGGGTTCCACACACACTGACACTCACTGGGGTACAGGCTCCACACACACTGACTTTCACTGGAGTACGGGTCCCACACACACTGACTCTCACTGGGGTATGGGTCCCACACACACTAACTCTCACTGGGGTATGGGTCCCAGAAACACTAACTCTCACTGGGGTACATGTCCCACACACACTGACTCTCACTGGGGTACAGATTCCACATACACTGACTCTCGCTGGGGTACGGGTTCCACACACACTCTGACTCTCACTGAGGTACGGGTTCCACACACACTGACACTCACTGGGGTACAGGCTCCACGCATACTGACTGTCTCTGGGGTACAGGTCCCACACACACAGACACTCACTGGGGTACGGGTCCCACACACACTAACTCTCACTGGGCTATGGGTCCCGCACACACTAACTCTCACTGAGGTACGGGTCCCACACACACTGACTCTCACTGGGGTACAGATTCCACATACACTGACTCTCACTGGGGTACGGCTTCTGCACACACTGACACTCACTGGGGTACGGGTTCCACACACACTGACTCTCATTGGGGTACGGTTCCCACACACACTACCTCTCACTGGGCTATGGGTCCCACACACACTAACACTCACTGGGGTACCGGTCCCACACACATTGATTCTCACTGAGTTACATGTCCCACACACACTGACACTCACTGGGGTACAGATTCCACATACACTGACTCTCACTGGGGTACGGGTTCTGCACACATTGATTCTCACTGAGGTACGTGTCCCACACACACTGACTCTCACTGGAGTACGGGTCCCACACACACTTACTCTCACTGGGGTACGGGTTCCACGCATACTGACTCTCACTGGGGTACGGGTCGCACACACACTGACTCTCACTGGGGTATGGGTCCCACACACACTAACACTCACTGAGGTACCGGTCCCACACACACTGATTCTCACTGAGGTACATGTCCCACACATAGTGACACTCACTGGGGTACAGATTCCACATACACTGACACTCACTGGGGTACGGGTTCTGCACACACTAACTGTCTCTGGGGTACGGGGCCCACACACATTGATTCTCACTGAGGTACGTGTCCCACACACACTGTCTCTCACTGGGGTACAGATTCCACATACACTGACTCTCACTGGAGTACGGGTCCCACACACACAGACACTCACTGGGGTACAGGTCCCACACACACTGACTCACACTGGGGTACGGGTCCCACACACACTGACTCTCACTGGGCTATGGGTCCCACACACACTAACTCTCACTGAGGTACGGGTCCCACACACACTGACTCTCACTGAGGTACGTGTCCCACACACACTGACTCTCACTGGGCTATGGGTCCCACACACACTAATTCTCACTGAGGTACGGGTCCCACACACACTGACTCTCACTGAGGTACGTGTCCCACACACACTGACTCTCACTGGGGTACGGGTCCCACATACACTGACTCTCACTGAGGTACAGGTCCCACACACACTGACTCTCACTGGGGTACAGATTCCACATTCACTGACTCTCGCTGGGGTACGGGTTCCACACACACTGACACTCACTGGGGTACAGGCTCCATGCATACTGACTCTCTCTGGGGTACAGGTCCCACACACACTGATTCTCACTAAGGTACGTGTCCCACACACACTGCCTCTCACTGGGGTACAGATTCCACAAACACTGACTCTCACTGGGGTACGGGTTCCACACATACACTGACTCTCACTGAGGTACGGGTTCCACACACACTGACTCTCACTGGGGTACGGGTTCCGCACACACTGACTCTCACTGTAGTACGGGTCCAACACACACAGACACTCACTGGGGTACCGGTCCCACACACATTGATTCTCACTGGGGTACATGTCCCACACACACTGACTCTCACTGGGGTACAGATTCCACATTCACTGACTCTCGCTGGGGTACGGGTTCCACACACACTGACTCTCACTGGGGTACAGGCTCCATGCATACTGACTCTCTCTGGGGTACAGGTCCCACACACACTGATTCTCACTAAGGTACGTGTCCCACACACACTGCCTCTCACTGGGGTACAGATTCCACAAACACTGACTCTCACTGGGGTACGGGTTCCACACACACACTGACTCTCACTGAGGTACGGGTTCCACACACACTGACTCTCACTGGGGTACGGGTTCCGCACACACTGACTCTCACTGTAGTACGGGTCCCACACACACAGACACTCACTGGGGTACCGGTCCCACACACATTGATTCTCACTGAGGTACATGTCCCACCCACACTGACACTCACTGGGGTACAGATTCCACATACACTGACTCTCGCTGGGGTACGGGTCCCACACACACTGACTCTCATTGGGGTATGGGTCCCACACATACTGACTCTCACTGGGGTACGGGCCCCAGACACGCTGAGTCTCTTTGAGGTACAGGTCCCACACACACTGACTCTCACTGGGGTACGGGCCCCAGACTCACTGACTCTCATTGGGATACAGGTCCCACATACACTGACTCTCACTGGGGTACGGGTCCCACACACACTGACTCTCACTGGCGTACAGATTCCATGTACACTGACTCTCGCTGGTGTACAGGTTCCACACACACACTGACTCTCACTGAGGTACGGGTTCCACACACACTGACACACGCTGGGGTACAGGTTCCACGCATACTGTCTCTCACTGGGGTACGGGTCCCACCCACACTGATTCTCACTGAGGTACGTGTCCCACACACACTGTGTCTCACTGGGGTACAGATTCCACATACATTGACTCTCACTGGGGTACAGGCTCCACACACACTGACTCTCACAGGAGTACGGGTCCCACACACACTTACTCTCACTGGGGTACGGGTTCCACGCATACTGACTCTCACTGGGGTACGGGTCCCACACACACTGACTCTCACTGGGGTACAGATTCCACATACACTGACACTCACTGGGGTACGGGTTCTGCACACACTAACTGTCTCTGGGGTACGGGGCCCACACACATTGATTCTCACTGAGGTACGTGTCCCACACACACTGTCTCTCACTGGAGTACAGATTCCACATACACTGACTCTCACTGGAGTACGGGTCCCACACACACAGACACTCACTGGGGTACAGGTCCCACACACACTGACTCTCACTGGGGTACGGGTCCCACACACACTGACTCTCACTGGGCTATGGGTCCCACACACACTAACTCTCACTGAGGTACGGGTCCCACACACACTGACTCTCACTGAGGTACGTGTCCCACACACACTGACTCTCACTGGGCTATGGGTCCCACACACACTAATTCTCACTGAGGTACGGGTCCCACACACACTGACTCTCACTGAGGTACGTGTCCCACACACATTGACTCTCACTGGGGTACGGGTCCCACACACACAGACACTCACTGGGGTACGGGTCCCACACACACTGACTCTCACTGGGGTACGGGTCCCACACACACTGACTCTCACTGGGCTATGGGTTCCACACACACTAACTCTCACTGAGGTACGGGTCGCACACACACTGACTCTCACTGAGGTACGTGTCCCACACACACTGACTCTCACTTGGGTACGCGTCCCACACACAGAGACACTCACTGGGGTATGGCTCCCACACATACTGACTCTCACTGGGGTACGGGTCCCATACACACTGACTCTCATTGGGGTACGGGTCCCACACATACTGACTCTCACTGGGGTACGGGTGCCACACACACTGACACTCACTGAGGTACGGGCCCCAGACACACGGACTCTCACTGGAGTACGGGTCCCGCACACACTGACTCTCACTGGGGTACGGGGTCCACGCATACTGACTCTCACTGGGGTACGGGTCCCACACACACTGACTCTCACTGGCGTACAGATTCCATGTACACTGACTCTCGCTGGTGTACAGGTTCCACACACACACTGACTCTCACTGAGGTACGGGTTCCACACACACTGACACACGCTGGGGTACAGGTTCCACGCATACTGTCTCTCACTGGGGTACGGGTCCCACCCACACTGATGCTCACTGAGGTACGTGTCCCACACACACTGTGTCTCACTGGGGTACAGATTCCACATACATTGACTCTCACTGGGGTACAGGCTCCACACACACTGACTCTCACAGGAGTACGGGTCCCACACACACTTACTCTCACTGGGGTACGGGTTCCACGCATACTGACTCTCACTGGGGTACGGGTCCCACACACACTGACTCTCACTGGGGTACAGATTCCACATACACTGACACTCACTGGGGTACGGGTTCTGCACACACTAACTGTCTCTGGGGTACGGGGCCCACACACATTGATTCTCACTGAGGTACGTGTCCCACACACACTGTCTCTCACTGGAGTACAGATTCCACATACACTGACTCTCACTGGAGTACGGGTCCCACACACACAGACACTCACTGGGGTACAGGTCCCACACACACTGACTCTCACTGGGGTACGGGTCCCACACACACTGACTCTCACTGGGCTATGGGTCCCACACACACTAACTCTCACTGAGGTACGGGTCCCACACACACTGACTCTCACTGAGGTACGTGTCCCACACACACTGACTCTCACTGGGCTATGGGTCCCACACACACTAATTCTCACTGAGGTACGGGTCCCACACACACTGACTCTCACTGAGGTACGTGTCCCACACACATTGACTCTCACTGGGGTACGGGTCCCACACACACAGACACTCACTGGGGTACGGGTCCCACACACACTGACTCTCACTGGGGTACGGGTCCCACACACACTGACTCTCACTGGGCTATGGGTTCCACACACACTAACTCTCACTGAGGTACGGGTCGCACACACACTGACTCTCACTGAGGTACGTGTCCCACACACACTGACTCTCACTTGGGTACGCGTCCCACACACAGAGACACTCACTGGGGTATGGCTCCCACACATACTGACTCTCACTGGGGTACGGGTCCCATACACACTGACTCTCATTGGGGTACGGGTCCCACACATACTGACTCTCACTGGGGTACGGGTGCCACACACACTGACACTCACTGAGGTACGGGCCCCAGACACACGGACTCTCACTGGAGTACGGGTCCCGCACACACTGACTCTCACTGGGGTACGGGGTCCACGCATACTGACTCTCACTGGGGTACGGGTCCCACACACACTGACTCTCATTGGGGTACGGGTCCCACACACACTGACTCTCACTGGGATACGGGTCCCACACACACTAACTCTCACTGGGGTACGGGTACCACAAACACTGACACTCACTGGGGTATAGGTTCCACGCATACTGACTCTCACTGGGGTACGGGTCCCACACGCACTAACTCTCTCTGGGGTACGGGTCCCACACACACTGTCTCTCACTGGGGTACAGATTCCACATACACTGACTCTCACTGGGGTAGGGGTTGCACACACACACTGACTCTCACTGGGGTACGGGTTCCACACACACTGACACTCACTGGGGTACAGGTTCCACGCACACTGACTCTCACTGGGGTACGGGTTCCACACACACTGACTCTCACTGGAGTATGGGTCCCACACACACAGACACTCACTGGGGTATGGGTCCCACACACACACTGACTCTCACTGGGGTACGGGTCCCACAGGCACTGACTCTCATTGGGGCACGGGTCCCACACACTGACTCTCACTGGGGTATGGGTCCCACACACTGATTCTGACTGGTGTACGGGTCCCACACACACTAAATCTCACTGGGCTATGGGTCCCGCACACATTGATTCTCACTGAGGTACGTGTCCCACACACACTGTCTCTCACTGGGGAACAGATTCCACATACACTGACTCTCACTGGAGTACGGGTCCCACACACACACTGACTCTCACTGAGGTACGGGTTCCACACACACTGACACTCACTGGGGTACAGGCTCCACACACACTGACTCTCACTGGAGTACGGGTCCCACACACACTGACTCTCACTGGGGTATGGGTATCACACACACTAACTCTCACTGGGGTATGGATCCCAGACACACTGACTCTCACTGGGGTACATGTCCCACACACACTGACTCTCACTGGGGTACAGATTCCACATACACTGACTCTCGCTGGGGTACGGGTTCCACACACACTCTGACTCTCACTGAGGTACGGGTTCCACACACACTGACACTCACTGGGGTACAGGCTCCACGCATACTGACTCTCTCTGGGGTACAGGTCCCACACACACTGATTCTCACTGAGGTACGTGTCCCACACACACTGTCTCTCACTGGGGTACAGATTCCACAAACACTGACTCTCACTGGGGTACGGGTTCCACACACACACTGACTCTCACTGAGGTACGGGTTCCACACACACTGACACTCACTGGGGTACAGGCTCCACACACACTGACTTTCACTGGAGTACGGGTCCCACACACACTGACTCTCACTGGGGTATGGGTCCCACACACACTAACTCTCACTGGGGTATGGGTCCCAGAAACACTAACTCTCACTGGGGTACATGTCCCACACACACTGACTCTCACTGGGGTACAGATTCCACATACACTGACTCTCGCTGGGGTACGGGTTCCACACACACTCTGACTCTCACTGAGGTACGGGTTCCACACACACTGACACTCACTGGGGTACAGGCTCCACGCATACTGACTGTCTCTGGGGTACAGGTCCCACACACACTGACACTCACTGGGGTACGGGTCCCACACACACTAACTCTCACTGGGCTATGGGTCCCGCACACACTAACTCTCACTGAGGTACGGGTCCCACACACACTGACTCTCACTGGGGTACAGATTCCACATACACTGACTCTCACTGGGGTACGGCTTCTGCACACACTGACACTCACTGGGGTACGGGTTCCACACACACTGACTCTCATTGGGGTACGGTTCCCACACACACTACCTCTCACTGGGCTATGGGTCCCACACACACTAACACTCACTGGGGTACCGGTCCCACACACATTGATTCTCACTGAGTTACATGTCCCACACACACTGACACTCACTGGGGTACAGATTCCACATACACTGACTCTCACTGGGGTACGGGTTCTGCACACATTGATTCTCACTGAGGTACGTGTCCCACACACACTGACTCTCACTGGAGTACGGGTCCCACACACACTTACTCTCACTGGGGTACGGGTTCCACGCATACTGACTCTCACTGGGGTATGGGTCCCACACACACTAACACTCACTGAGGTACCGGTCCCACACACACTGATTCTCACTGAGGTACATGTCCCACACATAGTGACACTCACTGGGGTACAGATTCCACATACACTGACACTCACTGGGGTACGGGTTCTGCACACACTAACTGTCTCTGGGGTACGGGGCCCACACACATTGATTCTCACTGAGGTACGTGTCCCACACACACTGTCTCTCACTGGGGTACAGATTCCACATACACTGACTCTCACTGGAGTACGGGTCCCACACACACAGACACTCACTGGGGTACAGGTCCCACACACACTGACTCACACTGGGGTACGGGTCCCACACACACTGACTCTCACTGGGCTATGGGTCCCACACACACTAACTCTCACTGAGGTACGGGTCCCACACACACTGACTCTCACTGAGGTACGTGTCCCACACACACTGACTCTCACTGGGCTATGGGTCCCACACACACTAATTCTCACTGAGGTACGGGTCCCACACACACTGACTCTCACTGAGGTACGTGTCCCACACACACTGACTCTCACTGGGGTACGGGTCCCACATACACTGACTCTCACTGGGGTACGGGTCCCACACACACTGACTCTCACTGGGGTACGGGCCCCAGACACACTGACTCTCACTGGGGTACGGGTCCCACACACACTGATTCTCACTAAGGTACGTGTCCCACACACACTGCCTCTCACTGGGGTACAGATTCCACAAACACTGACTCTCACTAGGGTACGGGTTCCACACACACACTGACTCTCACTGAGGTACGGGTTCCACAGACACTGACTCTCACTGGGGTACCGGTCCCACACACATTGATTCTCACTGAGGTACATGTCCCACCCACACTGACACTCACTGGGGTACAGATTCCACATACACTGACTCTCACTGGGGTACGGGTTCTGCACACACTAACTCCCTCTGGGGTACGGGTCCCACACACATTGATTCTCACTGAGGTATGTGTCCCACACACACAGTCTCTCACTGGGGTACAGATTCCACATACACTGACTCTCCCTGGGGTACAGGTTCCACACACACACTGACTCTCACTGAGGTACGGGTTCCACACACACTGACACTCACTGGGGTACAGGCTCCACACATTGAGTCTCACTGGAGTACGGGTACCACACACACTGACTCTCACTGGGGTACGGGTCCCACACACACTAACTCTCACTGGAGTACGGGTCCCACACACACTGACTCTCACTGGGGTACGGGTCCCACACACAGAGACACTCACTGGGGTACGGGTCCCACACACACTGACTCTCACTGGGGTACGGGTGCAACACACACTGACTCTCACTGGGGTACGGGTCCCACACACACTGACTCTCACTGGGGTACGGGCCCCAGACACACTGACACTCACTGGGGTACGGGTCCCACACACACTGACTCTCATTGGGGTATGGGTCCCACACATACTGACTCTCACTGGGGTACGGGCCCCAGACACGCTGAGTCTCTTTGAGGTACAGGTCCCACACACACTGACTCTCACTGGGGTACGGGCCCCAGACTCACTGACTCTCATTGGGGTACAGGTCCCACATACACTGACTCTCACTGGGGTACGGGTCCCACACACACTGACTCTCACTGGCGTACAGATTCCATGTACACTGACTCTCGCTGGTGTACAGGTTCCACACACACACTGACTCTCACTGAGGTACGGGTTCCACACACACTGACACACGCTGGGGTACAGGTTCCACGCATACTGTCTCTCACTGGGGTACGGGTCCCACCCACACTGATTCTCACTGAGGTACGTGTCCCACACACACTGTGTCTCACTGGGGTACAGATTCCACATACATTGACTCTCACTGGGGTACAGGCTCCACACACACTGACTCTCACAGGAGTACGGGTCCCACACACACTTACTCTCACTGGGGTACGGGTGCCACACACACTGACACTCACTGAGGTACGGGCCCCAGACACACGGACTCTCACTGGAGTACGGGTCCCGCACACACTGACTCTCACTGGGGTACGGGGTCCACGCATACTGACTCTCACTGATGGTACGGGTCCCACACACACTGACTCTCATTGTGGTACGGGTCCCACACACACTGACTCTCACTGGGATACGGGTCCCACACACACTAACTCTCACTGGGGTACGGGTACCACAAACACTGACACTCACTGGGGTACAGGTTCCACGCATACTGACTCTCACTGGGGTACGGGTCCCACACGCACTAACTCTCTCTGGGGTACGGGTCCCACACACACTGTCTCTCACTGGGGTACAGATTCCACATACACTGACTCTCACTGGGGTAGGGGTTGCACACACACACTGACTCTCACTGGGGTACGGGTTCCACACACACTGACACTCACTGGGGTACAGGTTCCACGCACACTGACTCTCACTGGGGTACGGGTTCCACACACACTGACTCTCACTGGAGTATGGGTCCCACACACACAGACACTCACTGGGGTATGGGTCCCACACACACACTGACTCTCACTGGGGTACGGGTCCCACAGGCACTGACTCTCATTGGGGCACGGGTCCCACACACTGACTCTCACTGGGGTATGGGTCCCACACACTGATTCTGACTGGTGTACGGGTCCCACACACACTAAATCTCACTGGGCTATGGGTCCCGCACACATTGATTCTCACTGAGGTACGTGTCCCACACACACTGTCTCTCACTGAGGAACAGATTCCACATACACTGACTCTCACTGGAGTACGGGTCCCACACACACACTGACTCTCACTGAGGTACGGGTTCCACACACACTGACACTCACTGGGGTACAGGCTCCACACACACTGACTCTCACTGGAGTACGGGTCCCACACACACTGACTCTCACTGGGGTATGGGTATCACACACACTAACTCTCACTGGGGTATGGATCCCAGACACACTGACTCTCACTGGGGTACATGTCCCACACACACTGACTCTCACTGGGGTACAGATTCCACATACACTGACTCTCGCTGGGGTACGGGTTCCACACACACTCTGACTCTCACTGAGGTACGGGTTCCACACACACTGACACTCACTAGGGTACAGGCTCCACGCATACTGACTCTCTCTGGGGTACAGGTCCCACACACACTGATTCTCACTGAGGTACGTGTCCCACACACACTGTCTCTCACTGGGGTACAGATTCCACAAACACTGACTCTCACTGGGGTACGGGTTCCACACACACACTGACTCTCACTGAGGTACGGGTTCCACACACACTGACACTCACTGGGGTACAGGCTCCACACACACTGACTTTCACTGGAGTACGGGTCCCACACACACTGACTCTCACTGGGGTATGGGTCCCACACACACTAACTCTCACTGGGGTATGGGTCCCAGAAACACTAACTCTCACTGGGGTACATGTCCCACACACACTGACTCTCACTGGGGTACAGATTCCACATACACTGACTCTCGCTGGGGTACGGGTTCCACACACACTCTGACTCTCACTGAGGTACGGGTTCCACACACACTGACACTCACTGGGGTACAGGCTCCACGCATACTGACTGTCTCTGGGGTACAGGTCCCACACACACAGACACTCACTGGGGTACGGGTCCCACACACACTAACTCTCACTGGGCTATGGGTCCCGCACACACTAACTCTCACTGAGGTACGGGTCCCACACACACTGACTCTCACTGGGGTACAGATTCCACATACACTGACTCTCACTGGGGTACGGCTTCTGCACACACTGACACTCACTGGGGTACGGGTTCCACACACACTGACTCTCATTGGGGTACGGTTCCCACACACACTACCTCTCACTGGGCTATGGGTCCCACACACACTAACACTCACTGGGGTACCGGTCCCACACACATTGATTCTCACTGAGTTACATGTCCCACACACACTGACACTCACTGGGGTACAGATTCCACATACACTGACTCTCACTGGGGTACGGGTTCTGCACACATTGATTCTCACTGAGGTACGTGTCCCACACACACTGACTCTCACTGGAGTACGGGTCCCACACACACTTACTCTCACTGGGGTACGGGTTCCACGCATACTGACTCTCACTGGGGTACGGGTCGCACACACACTGACTCTCACTGGGGTATGGGTCCCACACACACTAACACTCACTGAGGTACCGGTCCCACACACACTGATTCTCACTGAGGTACATGTCCCACACATAGTGACACTCACTGGGGTACAGATTCCACATACACTGACACTCACTGGGGTACGGGTTCTGCACACACTAACTGTCTCTGGGGTACGGGGCCCACACACATTGATTCTCACTGAGGTACGTGTCCCACACACACTGTCTCTCACTGGGGTACAGATTCCACATACACTGACTCTCACTGGAGTACGGGTCCCACACACACAGACACTCACTGGGGTACAGGTCCCACACACACTGACTCACACTGGGGTACGGGTCCCACACACACTGACTCTCACTGGGCTATGGGTCCCACACACACTAACTCTCACTGAGGTACGGGTCCCACACACACTGACTCTCACTGAGGTACGTGTCCCACACACACTGACTCTCACTGGGCTATGGGTCCCACACACACTAATTCTCACTGAGGTACGGGTCCCACACACACTGACTCTCACTGAGGTACGTGTCCCACACACACTGACTCTCACTGGGGTACGGGTCCCACATACACTGACTCTCACTGGGGTACGGGTCCCACACACACTGACTCTCACTGGGGTACGGGCCCCAGACACACTGACTCTCACTGGGGTACGGGTCCCACACACACTGATTCTCACTAAGGTACGTGTCCCACACACACTGCCTCTCACTGGGGTACAGATTCCACAAACACTGACTCTCACTAGGGTACGGGTTCCACACACACACTGACTCTCACTGAGGTACGGGTTCCACAGACACTGACTCTCACTGGGGTACCGGTCCCACACACATTGATTCTCACTGAGGTACATGTCCCACCCACACTGACACTCACTGGGGTACAGATTCCACATACACTGACTCTCACTGGGGTACGGGTTCTGCACACACTAACTCCCTCTGGGGTACGGGTCCCACACACATTGATTCTCACTGAGGTATGTGTCCCACACACACAGTCTCTCACTGGGGTACAGATTCCACATACACTGACTCTCCCTGGGGTACAGGTTCCACACACACACTGACTCTCACTGAGGTACGGGTTCCACACACACTGACACTCACTGGGGTACAGGCTCCACACATTGAGTCTCACTGGAGTACGGGTCCCACACACACTGACTCTCACTGGGGTACGGGTCCCACACACACTAACTCTCACTGGAGTACGGGTCCCACACACACTGACTCTCACTGGGGTACGGGTCCCACACACAGAGACACTCACTGGGGTACGGGTCCCACACACACTGACTCTCACTGGGGTACGGGTGCAACACACACTGACTCTCACTGGGGTACGGGTCCCACACACACTGACTCTCACTGGGGTACGGGCCCCAGACACACTGACACTCACTGGGGTACGGGTCCCACACACACTGACTCTCATTGGGGTATGGGTCCCACACATACTGCCTCTCACTGGGGTACGGGCCCCAGACTCACTGACTCTCATTGGGGTACAGGTCCCACATACACTGACTCTCACTGGGGTACGGGTCCCACACACACTGACTCTCACTGGCGTACAGATTCCATGTACACTGACTCTCGCTGGTGTACAGGTTCCACACACACACTGACTCTCACTGAGGTACGGGTTCCACACACACTGACACACGCTGGGGTACAGGTTCCACGCATACTGTCTCTCACTGGGGTACGGGTCCCACCCACACTGATTCTCACTGAGGTACGTGTCCCACACACACTGTGTCTCACTGGGGTACAGATTCCACATACATTGACTCTCACTGGGGTACAGGCTCCACACACACTGACTCTCACAGGAGTACGGGTCCCACACACACTTACTCTCACTGGGGTACGGGTGCCACACACACTGACACTCACTGAGGTACGGGCCCCAGACACACGGACTCTCACTGGAGTACGGGTCCCGCACACACTGACTCTCACTGGGGTACGGGGTCCACGCATACTGACTCTCACTGGGGTACGGGTCCCACACACACTGACTCTCATTGTGGTACGGGTCCCACACACACTGACTCTCACTGGGATACGGGTCCCACACACACTAACTCTCACTGGGGTACGGGTACCACAAACACTGACACTCACTGGGGTACAGGTTCCACGCATACTGACTCTCACTGGGGTACGGGTCCCACACGCACTAACTCTCTCTGGGGTACGGGTCCCACACACACTGTCTCTCACTGGGGTACAGATTCCACATACACTGACTCTCACTGGGGTAGGGGTTGCACACACACACTGACTCTCACTGGGGTACGGGTTCCACACACACTGACACTCACTGGGGTACAGGTTCCACGCACACTGACTCTCACTGGGGTACGGGTTCCACACACACTGACTCTCACTGGAGTATGGGTCCCACACACACAGACACTCACTGGGGTATGGGTCCCACACACACACTGACTCTCACTGGGGTACGGGTCCCACAGGCACTGACTCTCATTGGGGCACGGGTCCCACACACTGACTCTCACTGGGGTATGGGTCCCACACACTGATTCTGACTGGTGTACGGGTCCCACACACACTAAATCTCACTGGGCTATGGGTCCCGCACACATTGATTCTCACTGAGGTACGTGTCCCACACACACTGTCTCTCACTGGGGAACAGATTCCACATACACTGACTCTCACTGGAGTACGGGTCCCACACACACACTGACTCTCACTGAGGTACGGGTTCCACACACACTGACACTCACTGGGGTACAGGCTCCACACACACTGACTCTCACTGGAGTACGGGTCCCACACACACTGACTCTCACTGGGGTATGGGTAGCACACACACTAACTCTCACTGGGGTATGGGTCCCAGACACACTGACTCTCACTGGGGTACATGTCCCACACACACTGACTCTCACTGGGGTACAGATTCCACATACACTGACTCTCGCTGGGGTACGGGTTCCACACACACTCTGACTCTCACTGAGGTACGGGTTCCACACACACTGACACTCACTGGGGTACAGGCTCCACGCATACTGACTCTGTCTGGGGTACAGGTCCCACACACACTGATTCTCACTGAGGTACGTGTCCCACACACACTGTCTCTCACTGGGGTACAGATTCCACAAACACTGACTCTCACTGGGGTACGGGTTCCACACACACACTGACTCTCACTGAGGTACGGGTTCCACACACACTGACACTCACTGGGGTACAGGCTCCACACACACTGACTTTCACTGGAGTACGGGTCCCACACACACTGACTCTCACTGGGGTATGGGTCCCACACACACTAACTCTCACTGGGGTATGGGTCCCAGAAACACTAACTCTCACTGGGGTACATGTCCCACACACACTGACTCTCACTGGGGTACAGATTCCACATACACTGACTCTCGCTGGGGTACGGGTTCCACACACACTCTGACTCTCACTGAGGTACGGGTTCCACACACACTGACACTCACTGGGGTACAGGCTCCACGCATACTGACTGTCTCTGGGGTACAGGTCCCACACACACAGACACTCACTGGGGTACGGGTCCCACACACACTAACTCTCACTGGGCTATGGGTCCCGCACACACTAACTCTCACTGAGGTACAGGTCCCACACACACTGACTCTCACTGGGGTACAGATTCCACATACACTGACTCTCACTGGGGTACGGCTTCTGCACACACTGACACTCACTGGGGTACGGGTTCCACACACACTGACTCTCATTGGGGTACGGTTCCCACACACACTACCTCTCACTGGGCTATGGGTCCCACACACACTAACACTCACTGAGGTACCGGTCCCACACACATTGATTCTCACTGAGTTACATGTCCCACACACACTGACACTCACTGGGGTACAGATTCCACATACACTGACTCTCACTGGGGTACGGGTTCTGCACACATTGATTCTCACTGAGGTACGTGTCCCACACACACTGTCTCTCACTGGGGTACAGATTCCACATACACTGACTCTCACTGGGGTACGGGTTCCACACACACACTGACTCTCACTGGGGTACGGGTCCCACACACACTGACTCTCACTGGGGTACAGATTCCACATACACTGACACTCACTGGGGTACGGGTTCTGCACACACTAACTGTCTCTGGGGTACGGGGCCCACACACATTGATTCTCACTGAGGTACGTGTCCCACACACACTGACTCTCACTGGAGTACAGATTCCACATACACTGACTCTCACTGGAGTACGGGTCCCACACACACAGACACTCACTGGGGTACAGGTCCCACACACACTGACTCTCACTGGGGTACGGGTCCCACACACACTGACTCTCACTGGGCTATGGGTCCCACACACACTAACTCTCACTGAGGTACGGGTCCCACACACACTGACTCTCACTGAGGTACGTGTCCCACACACATTGACTCTCACTGGGGTACGGGTCCCACACACACAGACACTCACTGGGGTACGGGTCCCACACACACTGACTCTCACTGGGGTACGGGTCCCACACACACTGACTCTCACTGGGCTATGGGTTCCACACACACTAACTCTCACTGAGGTACGGGTCGCACACACACTGACTCTCACTGAGGTACGTGTCCCACACACACTGACTCTCACTTGGGTACGGGTCCCACACACAGAGACACTCACTGGGGTATGGCTCCCACACATACTGACTCTCACTGGGCTATGGGTCCCACACACACTAACTCTCACTGAGGTACGGGTTCCACACACACTGACACACACTGGGGTACAGCTTCCACGCATACTGTCTCTCACTGGGGTACGGTTCCCACCCACACTGATTCTCACTGAGGTACGTGTCCCACACACACTGTGTCTCACTGGGGTACAGATTCCACATACATTGACTCTCACTGGGGTACAGGCTCCACACACACTGACTCTCACTGGAGTACGGGTCCCACACACACTTACTCTCACTGGGGTACGGGTTCCACGCATACTGACTCTCACTGGGGTACGGGTCGCACACACACTGACTCTCAATGGGGTATGGGTCCCACACACACTAACACTCACTGAGGTACCGGTCCCACACACACTGATTCTCACTGAGGTACATGTCCCACACATACTGACACTCACTGGGGTACAGATTCCACATACACTGACACTCACTGGGGTACGGGTTCTGCACACACTAACTGTCTCTGGGGTACGGAGTCCACACACATTGATTCTCACTGAGGTACGTGTCCCACACACACTGTCTCTCACTGGGGTACAGATTCCACATACACTAACTCTCACTGAGGTACGGGTCCCACACACACTGACTCTCACTGAGGTACGTGTCCCACACACATTGACTCTCACTGGGGTACGGGTCCCACACACACAGACACTCACTGGGGTACGGGTCCCACACACACTGACTCTCACTGGGGTACGGGTCCCACACACACTGACTCTCACTGGGCTATGGGTTCCACACACACTAACTCTCACTGAGGTACGGGTCGCACACACACTGACTCTCACTGAGGTACGTGTCCCACACACACTGACTCTCACTTGGGTACGGGTCCCACACACAGAGACACTCACTGGGGTATGGCTCCCACACATACTGACTCTCACTGGGCTATGGGTCCCACACACACTAACTCTCACTGAGGTACGGGTTCCACACACACTGACACACACTGGGGTACAGCTTCCACGCATACTGTCTCTCACTGGGGTACGGTTCCCACCCACACTGATTCTCACTGAGGTACGTGTCCCACACACACTGTGTCTCACTGGGGTACAGATTCCACATACATTGACTCTCACTGGGGTACAGGCTCCACACACACTGACTCTCACTGGAGTACGGGTCCCACACACACTTACTCTCACTGGGGTACGGGTTCCACGCATACTGACTCTCACTGGGGTACGGGTCGCACACACACTGACTCTCACTGGGGTATGGGTCCCACACACACTAACACTCACTGAGGTACCGGTCCCACACACACTGATTCTCACTGAGGTACATGTCCCACACATACTGACACACACTGGGGTACAGATTCCACATACACTGACACTCACTGGGGTACGGGTTCTGCACACACTAACTGTCTCTGGGGTACGGAGCCCACACACATTGATTCTCACTGAGGTACGTGTCCCACACACACTGTCTCTCACTGGGGTACAGATTCCACATACACTGACTCTCACTGGAGTACGGGTCCCACACACACAGACACTCACTGGGGTACAGGTCCCACACACACTGACTCACACTGGGGTACGGGTCCCACACACACTGACTCTCACTGGGCTATGGGTCCCACACACACTAACTCTCACTGAGGTACGGGTCCCACACACACTGACTCTCACTGAGGTACGTGTCCCACACACACTGACTCTCACTGGGCTATGGGTCCCACACACACTAATTCTCACTGAGGTACGGGTCCCACACACACTGACTCTCACTGAGGTACGTGTCCCACACACACTGACTCTCACTGGGGTACGGGTCCCACATACACTGACTCTCACTGGGGTACGGGTCCCACACACACTGACTCTCACTGGGGTACGGGCCTCAGACACACTGACTCTCACTGGGGTACGGGTCCCACACACACTGATTCTCACTAAGGTACGTGTCCCACACACACTGCCTCTCACTGGGGTACAGATTCCACAAACACTGACTCTCACTAGGGTACGGGTTCCACACACACACTGACTCTCACTGAGGTACGGGTTCCACAGACACTGACTCTCACTGGGGTACCGGTCCCACACACATTGATTCTCACTGAGGTACATGTCCCACCCACACTGACACTCACTGGGGTACAGATTCCACATACACTGACTCTCACTGGGGTACGGGTTCTGCACACACTAACTCCCTCTGGGGTACGGGTCCCACACACATTGATTCTCACTGAGGTATGTGTCCCACACACACAGACTCTCACTGGGGTACAGATTCCACATACACTGACTCTCCCTGGGGTACAGGTTCCACACACACACTGACTCTCACTGAGGTACGGGTTCCACACACACTGACACTCACTGGGGTACAGGCTCCACACATTGAGTCTCACTGGAGTACGGGTCCCACACACACTGACTCTCACTGGGGTACGGGTCCCACACACACTAACTCTCACTGGAGTACGGGTCCCACACACACTGACTCTCACTGGGGTACGGGTCCCACACACAGAGACACTCACTGGGGTACGGGTCCCACACACACTGACTCTCACTGGGGTACGGGTGCAACACACACTGACTCTCACTGGGGTATGGGTCCCACACACACTGACTCTCACTGGGGTACGGGCCCCAGACACACTGACTCTCACTGGGGTACGGGTCCCACACACACTGACTCTCATTGGGGTATGGGTCCCACACATACTGACTCTCACTGGGGTACGGGCCCCAGACACGCTGAGTCTCTTTGAGGTACAGGTCCCACACACACTGACTCTCACTGGGGTACGGGCCCCAGACTCACTGACTCTCATTGGGGTACAGGTCCCACATACACTGACTCTCACTGGCGTACAGATTCCATGTACACTGACTCTCGCTGGTGTACAGGTTCCACACACACACTGACTCTCACTGAGGTACGGGTTCCACACACACTGACACACGCTGGGGTACAGGTTCCACGCATACTGTCTCTCACTGGGTTACGGGTCCCACCCACACTGATTCTCACTGAGGTACGTGTCCCACACACACTGTGTCTCACTGGGGTACAGATTCCACATACATTGACTCTCACTGGGGTACAGGCTCCACACACACTGACTCTCACAGGAGTACGGGTCCCACACACACTGACTCTCACTGGGGTACAGATTCCACATACACTGACACTCACTGGGGTACGGGTTCTGCACACACTAACTGTCTCTGGGGTACGGGGCCCACACACATTGATTCTCACTGAGGTACGTGTCCCACACACACTGTCTCTCACTGGAGTACAGATTCCACATACACTGACTCTCACTGGAGTACGGGTCCCACACACACAGACACTCACTGGGGTACAGGTCCCACACACACTGACTCTCACTGGGGTACGGGTCCCACACACACTGACTCTCACTGGGCTATGGGTCCCACACACACTAACTCTCACTGAGGTACGGGTCCCACACACACTGACTCTCACTGAGGTACGTGTCCCACACACACTGACTCTCACTGGGCTATGGGTCCCACACACACTAATTCTCACTGAGGTACGGGTCCCAAACACACTGACTCTCACTGAGGTACGTGTCCCACACACATTGACTCTCACTGGGGTACGGGTCCCACACACACAGACACTCACTGGGGTACGGGTCCCACACACACTGACTCTCACTGGGGTACGGGTCCCACACACACTGACTCTCACTGGGCTATGGGTTCCACACACACTAACTCTCACTGAGGTACGGGTCGCACACACACTGACTCTCACTGAGGTACGGGTCGCACACACACTGACTCTCACTGAGGTATGTGTCCCACACACACTGACTCTCACTGGGGTACGGGTCCCATACACACTGACTCTCATTGGGGTACGGGTCCCACACATACTGACTCTCACTGGGGTACGGGTGCCACACACACTGACACTCACTGAGGTACGGGCCCCAGACACACGGACTCTCACTGGAGTACGGGTCCCGCACACACTGACTCTCACTGGGGTACGGGGTCCACGCATACTGACTCTCACTGGGGTACGGGTCCCACACACACTGACTCTCATTGGGGTACGGGTCCCACACACACTGACTCTCACTGGGATACGGGTCCCACACACACTAACTCTCACTGGGGTACGGGTACCACAAACACTGACACTCACTGGGGTACAGGTTCCACGCATACTGACTCTCACTGGGGTACGGGTCCCACACGCACTAACTCTCTCTGGGGTACGGGTCCCATACACACTGTCTCTCACTGGGGTACAGATTCCACATACACTGACTCTCACTGGGGTACGGGTTCTGCACACACTAACTCTCTCTGGGGTACGGGTCGCACACACATTGATTCTCACTGAGGTACATGTCCCACACACACAGTCTCTCACTGGGGTACAGGTTCCACACCTACACTGACTCTCACTGAGGTACGGGTTCCACACACACTGACACTCACTGGGGTACAGGCTCCACACACACTGAGTCTCACTGGAGTACGGGTCCCACACACACTGACTCTCACTGGGGTACGGGTCCCACACACACTGACTCTCACTGGAGTACGGGTCCCACACACTGACTCTCACTGGAGTATGGGTCCCACACACACTGACTCTCACTGGAGTACGGGTCCCACACACACTGACTCTCACTGGGGTACGGGTTCCACGCATACTGACTCTGACTGGGGTACGGGTCCCACATACACTGACTCTCGCTGGGGTACGGGTTCCACACACACACTGACTCTCACTGAGGTACGGGTTCCACACACACTGACACTCACTGGGGTACAGGCTCCACGCATACTAACTCTCACTGGGGTACGGGGCCCACACACACTAACTCTCACTGGGGTACGGGTCGCACACACACTGACTCTCACTGGGGTACAGATTCCACATACACTGACTCTCACTGGAGTACGGGTCCCACACACACAGACACTCACTGGGGTACAGGTCCCACACACACTGACTCTCACTGGGGTACGGGTCCCACACACACTGACTCTCACTGGGCTATGGGTCCCACACACACTAACTCTCACTGAGGTACGGGTCCCACACACACTGACTCTCACTGAGGTACGTGTCCCACACACACTGACTCTCACTGGGCTATGGGTCCCACACACACTAATTCTCACTGAGGTACGGGTCCCACACACACTGACTCTCACTGAGGTACGTGTCCCACACACATTGACTCTCACTGGGGTACGGGTCCCACACACACAGACACTCACTGGGGTACGGGTCCCACACACACTGACTCTCACTGGGGTACGGGTCCCACACACACTGACTCTCACTGGGCTATGGGTTCCACACACACTAACTCTCACTGAGGTACGGGTCGCACACACACTGACTCTCACTGAGGTACGGGTCGCACACACACTGACTCTCACTGAGGTACGTGTCCCACACACACTGACTCTCACTGGGGTACGGGTCCCATACACACTGACTCTCATTGGGGTACGGGTCCCACACATACTGACTCTCACTGGGGTACGGGTGCCACACACACTGACACTCACTGAGGTACGGGCCCCAGACACACGGACTCTCACTGGAGTACGGGTCCCGCACACACTGACTCTCACTGGGGTACGGGGTCCACGCATACTGACTCTCACTGGGGTACGGGTCCCACACACACTGACTCTCATTGGGGTACGGGTCCCACACACACTGACTCTCACTGGGATACGGGTCCCACACACACTAACTCTCACTGGGGTACGGGTACCACAAACACTGACTCTCACTGGGATACGGGTCCCACACACACTAACTCTCACTGGGGTACGGGTCCCACACGCACTAACTCTCTCTGGGGTACGGGTCCCATACACACTGTCTCTCACTGGGGTACAGATTCCACATACACTGACTCTCACTGGGGTACGGGTTCTGCACACACTAACTCTCTCTGGGGTACGGGTCGCACACACATTGATTCTCACTGAGGTACATGTCCCACACACACAGTCTCTCACTGGGGTACGGGTTCCACACATACACTGACTCTCACTGAGGTACGGGTTCCACACACACTGACACTCACTGGGGTACAGGCTCCACACACACTGAGTCTCACTGGAGTACGGGTCCCACACACACTGACTCTCACTGGGGTACGGGTCCCACACACACTGACTCTCACTGGAGTACGGGTCCCACACACTGACTCTCACTGGAGTACGGGTCCCACACACACTGACTCTCACTGGAGTACGGGTCCCACACACACTGACTCTCACTGGGGTACGGGTTCCACGCATACTGACTCTGACTGGGGTACGGGTCCCACATACACTGACTCTCGCTGGGGTACGGGTTCCACACACACACTGACTCTCACTGAGGTACGGGTTCCACACACACTGACACTCACTGGGGTACAGGCTCCACGCATACTAACTCTCACTGGGGTAAGGGTCCCACACACACTAACTCTCACTGGGGTACGGGTCGCACACACACTGACTCTCACTGGGGTACGGGTCCCACACACAGAGACACTCACTGGGGTACGGGTCCCACACATACAGACTCTCACTGGTGTACGGGCCCCAGACACACTGACTCTCATTGGGGTACAGGTCCCACATACACTGACTCTCACTGGGGTACGGGTCCCACACACACTGACTCTCACTGGGGTACGGGTCCCACACACACTGACTCTCATTGGGGTACGGGTCCCACACATACTGACTCTCACTGGGGTAAGGTCCCACGCCTACTGACTCTCACTGGGGTACAGATTCCACATACACTGACTCTCACTTGGGTACGGGTTCTGCACACACTGACACTCACTGGGGTACGGTTTCCACACACACTGACTCTCATTGGGGTACGGGTCGCACACACACTAACTCTCACTGGGCTATGGGTCCCACACACACTAACACTCACTGGGGTACCGGTCCCACACACATTGATTCTCACTGAGTTACATGTCCCACACACACTGACACTCACTGGGGTACAGATTCCACATACACTGACTCTCACTGGGGTACGGGTTCTGCACACACTGACTCTCACTGGGGTATGGGTCCCACACACACTGACTCTCACTGAGGTACGGGCCCCACACACACTGACACTCACTGGGGTACAGATTCCACATACACTGACTCTCACTGGGGTACGGGTTCCATACACACTGACTCTCACTGGGGTATGGGTCCCACACACACTGACTCTCACTGAGGTACGGGCCCCACACACACTGACTCTCACTGTGGTACGGGTCCCACAGGCGCTGACTCTCACTGGGGTATGGGTCCCACACACACTGATTCTCACTGAGGTACGGGTCCCACACACACACTGACTCTCACTGGGGTTCTGGTCCCACACACACTGACTCTCATTGGGGTACGGGTCCCACACACACTGACTCTCTCTGGGGTACGGGTACCACACACACTGACTCTCACTGGGGTACGGGTCCCACACACATTGACTGTTAGTTTAGGGTTAGTCTTAAAAAATATTATTCACAACATTGTTCTGGTTAGGTTTAGTGTTAGGATTGAAATCACTATTGACACATCATTGGCACTGGGCACTTCCTTTTAATCCCTCAGACAGACCAGTCAGAAAGCAAACTCATGAAGTGCTGATTCAAGGAACATCCTTCCTGCCCAATCTCAAGTTCCTCACTGCTTCCACAAATATACACTTTTAATGCAAAAAGATAAAACACTGGGGACATTAGGTTTGGGTATTTGTCAGAGGTCCCGAGATGGATTCAGATGTTCCACTGGTACATTCACTTATCGGGTCCCTGTAAAACTCTTCTGACAATTACAGGACACCAGGTGTTACAGGTCACTCTCTGCTTCCACCTGTCGAACCCGCTGTGTTTTTCCAGAGGGAATCCTCCTTTAGGATTTAGAGAAGAGTTCAGGAGGGGAAGGGCCTTTGCAGATGGGTGGGGGATGGCAGGGATAGATTGGCGGGGAGTATGGCCGGCCAGGGAGGTAAATTAAAATGCAGAGGCCCAGAGAACCTTGCAGTTACCTCGAGCTCCACTCCCACAGGCTGAGGCACATGACTGCAAACTAAGTCCAATCCAACCACCAAACAGAAGACAGCACATGACGAACAACAACTCCAACTCCAACAAGTCCAGTCAAGAGGCGGGAGACAAGGCACGTTCTCTTGGGCCAATGGTTGCTGCTGTTCAGAACAAAAGCAATCATTGGCTAAGTAGTCTGTCAATCGGAATGGCCCACATACCTGATTGGCTTCTTTGGACAATTATAGGTTACTTGAACAATGAACCTGGGCTCTGGTGACGCATCGTCTGCATCCCATCCCCCAGGCCCTGGGTCCCGCACAGGCTGACTGCTGCGCCTTTATGGATAAGGCCCAGGACCCCTTGTAGTTATTGGCTGCTTTGTTAATCTGCCCTGTCCTTGGTCCAATTCTGTCTGTAAGCAGCTGATGCAGCACAGGTTGAACACCGGACACTCTATGGCTCGATGCTGCCCCCAACAGTGTACAGTCGGTATTGTACAAAGGAAATAACAGTTCCTAAGCTCTTATTTTAACAATTAGATGTACATGCGAACCTTTATTTGTGCCTGTTTGTGTTAATTTGGAATATACACGACTGAATAATGACCATAGAGCACAGCTCTGTTTGGCAGTCAATCCATGTTTAAAGACCAATATTCCTTTAAAACCACTAAGATAACTTGCCAAAAATATTGGGGTCAATCATTTTTTATTCATTTATGGGATGTGGACTTCACTGGCTGGGCCAGCATTTATTGCTCATCCCTAATGGCCCTTAAGAAGGTGGTGTTGAGCTGCCTTCTTGAACCACTGTGATCCATGTGGTGTAGGTACACCCACAGTGCTGTTAGGGAGTTCCAGGATTTTGACCCAGTGACAGTGAAGGAACAGTGATATATTTCCAAGTCAGGATCGTGAGTGACTTGGAGGGGAACTTCCAATGGATGATGTTCCCATCTTTCTGCTGCCCTTGTCCTTCTAGATGGTAGTGGTCATGGGTTTGGAAGGTGCTGTCGAAGGAGCCCTGGTGAATTCCTGCAGTGCATCTTGTAGATGGTACACACTGCTGCTACTGTGCGTCATTGGTGGAGGGAGTGAATGTTTGTGGATGTGATGCCAATCAAGGGGGCTGCTTTGTCCTGGATAGTGTCGAGCTCCTTGAGTGTTGTTGGAGCTGCACTCATCCAGGCAAGTGGAGAGTATTCCATCACACTCCTGACTTGTGCCTTGTAGATGGCAGACAGGCTTGGGGGAGTCAGGAGGTGAGTTACTCTCTGCAGGATTCCTAGCCTCTGACCTGCTCTTGTAGACTCCAGTTTTTCTCGGGCTCCTTGATGCCACACTTGGTCAAATGCAGCCTTGATGTCAAGGGCAGTCACTCTCACCTCACCTCAGGAGTTCAGCTCCTCTGTCAATGTTTGAACCAAGGCTGTAATGAGGTCAGGAGCTAAGTGACTCTGGCGGAACCCAAACTGAGTGTCAGTGAGCAGGTTATTGCTTAACAAGTGTCACTTGATAACACTGTTGATGACCCCTTCCAACATTTTACTGATGATCGAGAGTAGACTGATGGGGCAGTAATTGGCCAGGTTTGTCATCCAGCCAGCAATGTGGCAAATTGCCCAGGTATGTCCTGTACACAAAAAACAGGACAAATCCAACCTGGCCAATTACTGCCCCATCATTGAGGATGGGGATATTTGAGGAGCCTCCTCCTCCTGTGAGTTGTTTAATTTATGACTGGATATGGCAGGACTGCAGAGCTTAGATCTGATCTGTTGGTTGTGCAGTCACTTAGCTCTGTCTGTCACTTGCTGCTTATGCTGTTTGGCACACAGGTAGTCCTGTGTTGCAGCTTCACCAGGTTGACAGCAGGTTGACACCTCATTTTTAGATATGCCTGGTGCTGCTCCTGGCATACCCTCCTGTACTCTTTATTGAACTAGGGTTGATCCCTAGCTTGGTGATAATTTTAGAGTGGGGGATATGCAGGGCCATGAGGTTACAGATTGTGTTCGAGTACAATTCTGCTGCTGATGATTTCTTCTCTCGCAGTCTTTCATCCCTCACTCGCCCTGTGCCCAATCTTTCATCCCTCACTTACCCTGTGTACCCAGTCTTTCATCCCTCACTCACCCTGTGTACCCAGTCTTTCATCCCTCACTCACCCTGTGTACCCAGTCTTTCATCCCTCACTCACCCTGTGTACCCAGTCTTTCATCCCTCACTCACCCTGTGTACCCAGTCTTTCATCCCTCACTCACCCTGTGTACCCAGTCTTTCATCCCTCACTCCCCCTGTGTACCCAGTCTTTCATCCCTCACTCCCCCTGTGTACCCAGTCTTTCATCCCTCACTCACCCTGTGTACCCAGGCTTTCATCCCTCACTCACCCTGTGTACCCAGTCTTTCATCCCTCACTCACCTTGTGTACCCAGTCTTTCATCCCTCACTCACCCTGTGTACCCAGTCTTTCATCCCTCACTTACCCTGTGTACCCAGTCTTTCATCCCTCACTCACCCTGAGTACCCAGTCTTTCATCCCTCACTCACCCTGTGTACCCAGTCTTTCATCCCTCTCACCCTGTGTACCCAGTCTTTAATCCCTCACTTACCCTGTGTACCCAGTCTTTCATCCCTCACTTACCCTGTGTACCCAGTCTTTCATCCCTCACTTAACCTGTGTACCCAGTCTTTAATCCCTCACTCACCCTGTGTACCCAGTCTTTCATCCCTCACTCACCCTGTGTACCCAGTCTTTCATCCCTCACTCACCCTGTGTACCCAGTCTTTCATCCCTCACTTACCCTGTGTACCCAGTCTTTCATCCCTCACTTAACCTGTGTACCCAGTCTTTAATCCCTCACTCACCCTGTGTACCCAGTCTTTCATCCCTCACTCACCCTGTGTACCCAGTCTTTCATCCCTCACTCACCCTGTGTACCCAGTCTTTCATCCCTCACTCACCTTGTGTACCCGGTCTTTCATCCCTCACTCACCTTGTGTACCCAGTCTTTCATCCCTCACTCACCCTGTGTACCCAGTCTTTCATCCCTCACTCACCTTGTGTACCCAGTCTTTCATCCCTCACTCACCCTGTGTACCCAGTCTTTCATCCCTCTCACCCTGTGTACCCAGTCTTTCATCCCTCACTTACCCTGTGTACCCAGTCTTTAATCCCTCACTCACCCTGTGTACCCAGTCCTTAATCCCTCACTCACCCTGTGTACCCAGTCTTTCATCCCTCACTCACCCTGTGTACCCAGTCTTTCATCCCTCACTTACCCTGTGTACCCAGTCTTTCATCCCTCACTTAACCTGTGTACCCAGTCTTTAATCCCTCACTCACCCTGTGTACCCAGTCTTTCATCCCTCACTCACCCTGTATACCCAGTCTTTCATCCCTCACTCACCCTGTGTACCCAGTCTTTCATCCCTCACTCACCTTGTGTACCCGGTCTTTCATCCCTCACTCACCTTGTGTACCCAGTCTTTCATCCCTCACTCACCCTGTGTACCCAGTCTTTCATCCCTCACTCACCTTGTGTACCCAGTCTTTCATCCCTCTCACCCTGTGTACCCAGTCTTTCATCCCTCTCACCCTGTGTACCCAGTCTTTCATCCCTCACTTACCCTGTGTACCCAGTCTTTAATCCCTCATTCACCCTGTGTACCCAGTCCTTAATCCCTCACTCACCCTGTGTACCCAGTCTTTCATCCCTCACTCACCCTGTGTACCCAGTCTTTCATCCCTCACTCACCCTGTGTACCCAGTCTTTCATCCCTCACTCACCCTGTGTACCCAGTCTTTCATCCCTCACTCACCTTGTGTACCCGGTCTTTCATCCCTCACTCACCTTGTGTACCCAGTCTTTCATCCCTCACTCACCCTGTGTACCCAGTCTTTCATCCCTCACTCACCTTGTGTACCCAGTCTTTCATCCCTCTCACCCTGTGTACCCAGTCTTTCATCCCTCTCACCCTGTGTACCCAGTCTTTCATCCCTCACTTACCCTGTGTACCCAGTCTTTAATCCCTCATTCACCCTGTGTACCCAGTCCTTAATCCCTCACTCACCCTGTGTACCCAGTCTTTCATCCCTCACTCACCCTGTGTACCCAGTCTTTCATCCCTCACTCACCCTGTGTACCCAGTCTTTCATCCCTCACTCACCCTGTGTACCCAGTCTTTCATCCCTCACTTACCCTGTGTACCCAGTCTTTCATCCCTCACTTAACCTGTGTACCCAGTCTTTAATCCCTCACTCACCCTGTGTACCCAGTCTTTCATCCCTCACTCACCCTGTGTACCCAGTCTTTCATCCCTCACTCACCCTGTGTACCCAGTCTTTCATCCCTCACTTACCCTGTGTACCCAGTCTTTCATCCCTCACTTAACCTGTGTACCCAGTCTTTAATCCCTCACTCACCCTGTGTACCCAGTCTTTCATCCCTCACTCACCCTGTGTACCCAGTCTTTCATCCCTCACTCACCCTGTGTACCCAGTCTTTCATCCCTCACTCACCTTGTGTACCCGGTCTTTCATCCCTCACTCACCTTGTGTACCCAGTCTTTCATCCCTCACTCACCCTGTGTACCCAGTCTTTCATCCCTCACTCACCTTGTGTACCCAGTCTTTCATCCCTCACTCACCCTGTGTACCCAGTCTTTCATCCCTCTCACCCTGTGTACCCAGTCTTTCATCCCTCACTTACCCTGTGTACCCAGTCTTTAATCCCTCACTCACCCTGTGTACCCAGTCCTTAATCCCTCACTCACCCTGTGTACCCAGTCTTTCATCCCTCACTCACCCTGTGTACCCAGTCTTTCATCCCTCACTTACCCTGTGTACCCAGTCTTTCATCCCTCACTTAACCTGTGTACCCAGTCTTTAATCCCTCACTCACCCTGTGTACCCAGTCTTTCATCCCTCACTCACCCTGTATACCCAGTCTTTCATCCCTCACTCACCCTGTGTACCCAGTCTTTCATCCCTCACTCACCTTGTGTACCCGGTCTTTCATCCCTCACTCACCTTGTGTACCCAGTCTTTCATCCCTCACTCACCCTGTGTACCCAGTCTTTCATCCCTCACTCACCTTGTGTACCCAGTCTTTCATCCCTCTCACCCTGTGTACCCAGTCTTTCATCCCTCTCACCCTGTGTACCCAGTCTTTCATCCCTCACTTACCCTGTGTACCCAGTCTTTAATCCCTCATTCACCCTGTGTACCCAGTCCTTAATCCCTCACTCACCCTGTGTACCCAGTCTTTCATCCCTCACTCACCCTGTGTACCCAGTCTTTCATCCCTCACTCACCCTGTGTACCCAGTCTTTCATCCCTCACTCACCCTGTGTACCCAGTCTTTCATCCCTCACTTACCCTGTGTACCCAGTCTTTCATCCCTCACTCACCTTGTGTACCCAGTCTTTCATCCCTCACTCACCCTGTGTACCCAGTCTTTCATCCCTCTCACCCTGTGTACCCAGTCTTTCATCCCTCACTTACCCTGTGTACCCAGTCTTTAATCCCTCACTCACCCTGTGTACCCAGTCCTTAATCCCTCACTCACCCTGTGTACCCAGTCTTTCATCCCTCACTCACCCTGTGTACCCAGTCTTTCATCCCTCACTCACCCTGTGTACCCAGTCTTTCATCCCTCACTCACCCTGTGTACCCAGTCTTTCATCCCTCACTCACCCTGTGTACCCAGTCTTTAATCCCTCACTCACCCTGTGTACCCAGTCTTTCATCTCTGTATCCCCAATGCACCTGTCCAGGGCATTAGCCGAAAGGACCAGAACAAAGTTTTTCGCCTTCTTCACACTTTGACAGAGTTTATCATCAAACTTGCCAGCCTCCAGTTTCTCCACATCGATGAAGACACTGAAACCACGGAGCTGCAGATGAACCTTCAAAAGACTGAGAGACAAACAGGGAGAGAGAGAGAAGAGGGGAGACAGAGAGAGGTAGACAGTGAGAGTAATCATTACCAATGGGGTAGCTATTATACTCATCTCTGATCAAACAGCCGTTTGGATGTGGACAGGTCTTGGTTTATTCTTTCTTGGGGTGTGGGTGTCACTCTCCAGGGAAACATTTATTGCCCATCACTGGTGGCCTGTACAGAAAGTGGTGGTGAGCCACCTTCTGAAATTGCTGCCACAGTAAATGCTCTGATGCAACCAGATTACTCACTGAGTCACCGTGGAGGGCTGCTAAGAGTCACCCACATTGGTGTGGGACTGGAGTCACATAGCGGTCAGACTGAGTAAGGACAGCAGGTTCCCCTCCCTGAAGGACATGAATGAACCAGTTTATGGTCATTTGCACGGAGAGCAGCAATCCCTGTGGGACTGCAAACTCGCACTCTCTGCATGTTGAGCCCAGTCATTTAACCACAACATCACAATGTTTGCTTAGACAGCCGCAGTCACTGAGTTAGAGTGGGCAAGATGAGATCATTGAGAAGCTTGTAAGAAATTCTCTCAACGCAAATCTGTTTATTAGTCCCACGTGCACCAACACCAGGTTTCACGTTTCATCACCTGAACCCCACTAAAAAACAGTGACCACAGGGAGTGTTCTCCTGTCGGGAGTGTGTCCTGTCGGGAGTGTGTCCTGTCCGGAGTGTTCTCCTGTCGGGAGTGTTCTCCTGTCGGGAGTGTTCTCCTGTCGGGAGTGTTCTCCTGACGGGAGTGTGTCCTGTCGGGAGTGTTCTCCTGTCGGGAGTGTTCTCCTGTCGGGAGTGTTCTCCTGTCGGGAATGTTCTCCAATCGGGAGTGTTCTCCTGTCGGGAGTGTGTCCTGTCGGGAGTGTTCTGCTGTCGGGAGTGTTCTCCTGTCGGGAGTGTTCTCCTGTCAGGAGCGTTCAGCTGTCGGGAGTGTTCACCTGTCGGGAGTGTGTCCAGTCGGGAGTGTTCGCCTGTTGGGATAGGGTCCTGTCGGGAGTGTGTCCTGTCGGGAGTGTTCTCCTGTCAGGAGTGTTCTCCTGTCAGGAGTGTTCTCCTGTCAGGAGTGTTCTCCTGTCAGGAGTGTTCTCCTGTCGGGAGTGTGTCCTGTCGGGAGTGTTCTCCTGTCGGGAGTGTTCTCAGGTCGGGAGTATTCTCCTGTCGGGAGTGTGTCCTGTCGGGAGTGTTCACCTGTCGGGAGTGTTCTCCTGTCGGGAGTGTTCTCCTGGCAGGAGTGTGTCCTGTCGGGAGTGTTCTCCTGTCGGGAGTGTGTCCTGTCGGGAGTGTTCTCCTGTCGGGAGTGTGTCCTGTCGGGAGTGTTCTCCTGTCGGGAGTGTTCTCCTGTCGGGAGTGTTCTCCTGTCGGGAGTGTTCTCCTGTCGGGAGTGTGTCCTGTCGGGAGTGTTCTCCTGTCGGGAGTGTGTCCTGTCGGGAGCGTGTCCTGTCGGGAGTGTTCTCCTGTCGGGAGTGTGTCCTGTCGGGAGTGTTCTCCTGTCGGGAGTGTTCTCCTGTCGGGAGTGTTCTGTCGGGAGTGTGTCCTGTCGGGAGTGTGTCCTGTCGGGAGTGTTCTCCTGTCGGGAGTGTGTCCTGTCGGGAGTGTTCTCCTGTCGGGAGTGTGTCCTGTCGGGAGTGTTCTCCTGTCGGGAGTGTTCTCCTGTCGGGAGTGTTCTCCTGTCGGGAGTGTTCTCCTGTCGGGAGTGTGTCCTGTCGGGAGTGTTCTCCTGTCGGGAGTTTGTCCTGTCGGGAGTGTTCTCCTGTCGAGAGTGTTCTCCTGTCGAGAGTGTTCTCCTGTCGGGAGTGTGTCCTGTCGAGAGTGTTCTCCTGTCGGGAATGTGTCCTGTCGGGAGTGTGTCCTGTCGGGAGTGTTCTCCTGTCGAGAGTGTTCTCCTGTCGGGAGTGTGACCTGTCGGGAGTGTGTCCTGTCGGGAGTGTTCTCCTGTCGGGAATGTTCTCCTGTCCGGAGTGTTCTCCTGTCGGGAGTGTGTCCTGTCGGAGGTATTCTCCTGTCGGGAGTGTTCTCCTGTCGAGAGTGTTCTCCTGTCGGGAGTGTGTCCTGTCGGGAGTGTTCTCCTGTCGGGAGTGTGTCCTGTCGGGAGCGTTCTCCTGTCGGGAGCGTTCTCCTGTCGGGAGTGTTCTCCTGTCGAGAGTTTTCTCCTGTCGAGAGTGTTCTCCTGGCGGGAGTGTGTCCTGTCGGGAGTGTTCTCCTGTCGGGAGTGTGTCCTGTCGGAAGTGTTCTCCTGTCGGGAGTGTGTCCTGTCGGGAGTGTGTCCTGTCGGGAATGCTCTCCTGTCGGGAGTGTTCTCCTGTCGGGAGTGTTCTCCTGTCGGGAGTGTGTCCTGTCGGGAGTGTTCTCCTGTCGGGAGTGTTCTGTCGGGAGTGTGTCCTGTCGGGAGTGTGTCCTGTCGGGAGTGTTCTCCTGTCGGGAGTGTGTCCTGTCGGGAGTGTTCTCCTGTCGGGAGTGTTCTCCTGTCGGGAGTGTTCTCCTGTCGGGAGTGTGTCCTGTCGGGAGTGTTCTCCTGTCGGGAGTTTGTCCTGTCGGGAGTGTTCTCCTGTCGAGAGTGTTCTCCTGTCGAGAGTGTTCTCCTGTCGGGAGTGTGTCCTGTCGGGAGTGTTCTCCTGTCGGGAGTGTTCTCCTGTCGGGAGTGTGTCCTGTCGGGAGTGTTCTCCTGTCGGGAGTTTGTCCTGTCGGGAGTGTTCTCCTGTCGAGAGTATTCTCCTGTCGGGAGTGTTCTCCTGTCGGGAGTGTGTTCTGTCGAGAGTGTTCTCCTATCGGGAGTGTGTCCTGTCGGGAGTGTGACCTGTCGGGAGTGTGACCTGTCGGGAGTGTGTCCTGTCGGAAGTATTCTCCTGTCGGGAGTGTTCTCCTGTCGAGAGTGTTCTCCTGTCGAGAGTGTTCTCCTGTCGAGAGTGTTCTCCTGTCGGGAGTGTGTCCTGTCGGGAGTGTGTCCTGTCGGGAGTGTGTCCTGTCGGGAGTGTTCTCCTGTCGGGAGTGTTCTCCTGTCGGGAGTGTTCTCCTGTCGGGAGTGTTCTCCTGTCGGGAGTGTGTCCTGTCGGAAGTGTTCTCCTGTCGGGAGTGTTCTCCTGTCGGGAGTGTACTCCTGTCGGGAGTGTTCTCCTGTCGGGAGTGTTCTCCTGTCGGGAGTGTGTCCTGTCGAGAGTGTTCTCGTATCGGGAGTGTGTCCTGTCGGGAGTGTGACCTGTCGGGAGTGTGTCCTGTCGGGAGTGTGTCCTGTCGGGAGTGTTCTCCTGTCGAGAGTGTTCTCCTGTCGGGAGTGTGACCTGTCGGGAGTGTGTCCTGTCGGGAGTGTTCTCCTGTCGGGAGTGTTCTCCTGTCGGGAGTGTGTCCTGTCGGGAATGTTCTCCTGTCCGGAGTGTTCTCCTGTCGGGAGTGTGTCCTGTCGGAAGTATTCTCCTGTCGGGAGTGTTCTCCTGTCGAGAGTGTTCTCCTGTCGGGAGTGTGTCCTGTCGGGAGTGTTCTCCTGTCGGGAGTGTGTCCTGTCGGGAGTGTTCTCCTGTCGGGAGCGTTCTCCTGTCGGGAGTGTTCTCCTGTCGAGAGTGTTCTCCTGTCGGGAGTGTGTCCTGTCGAGAGTTTTCTCCTGTCGAGAGTGTTCTCCTGGCGGGAGTGTGTCCTGTCGGGAGTGTTCTCCTGTCGGGAGTGTGTCCTGTCGGAAGTGTTCTCCTGTCGGGAGTGTGTCCTGTCGGGAGTGTGTCCTGTCGGGAATGCTCTCCTGTCGGGAGTGTTCTCCTGTCGGGAGTGTTCTCCTGTCGGGAGTGTGTCCTGTCGGGAGTGTTCTCCTGTCGGGAGTGTTCTCCTGTCGAGAGTGTTCTCCTGTCGGGAGTGTGTCCTGTCGGGGGTGTTCTCCTGTCGGGAGTGTTCTCCTGTCGGGAGTGTGTCCTGTCGGGAGTGTTCTCCTGTCGGGAGTGTTCTCCTGTCGGGAATGTTCTCCAGTCGGGAGTGTTCTCCTGTCGGGAGTGTTCTCCTGTCGGGAGTGTTCTCCTGTCAGGTGTGTTCTCCTGTCGGGAGTTTGTCCTGTCGTGAGTGTTCTCCTGTCGGGAGTGTTCTCTTGTCTGGAGTATGTCCTGTCGGGAGTGTGTCCTGTCGGGAGTGTGTCCTGTCGGGAGTGTTCTCCTGTCGGGAGTGTTCTCTTGTCGGGAGTGTTCTCCTGTCGGGAATGTTCTCCTGTCGGAAGTGGGTCCTGTCGGGAGTGGGTCCTGTCGGGAGTGGGTCCTGTCGGGAGTGTTCTCCTGTCGGGAGTGTTCTCCTGTCGGGAGTGTTCTCCTGTCAGGAGGGTGTCCTGTCGGGAGTGTTCTCCTGTCGGGAGTGTTCTCCTGTCAGGAGGGTGTCCTGTCGGGAGTGTTCTCCTGTCGGGAGTGTTCTCCTGTCGGGAGTGTTCTCTTGTCGGGAGTGTTCTCCTGTCGGGAATGTTCTCCTGTCGGAAGTGGGTCCTGTCGGGAGTGGGTCCTGTCGGGAGTGGGTCCTGTCGGGATTGTTCTCCTGTCGGGAGTGTTCTCCTGTCGGGAGTGTTCTCCTGTCAGGAGGGTGTCCTGTCGGGAGTGTTCTCCTGTCGGGAGTGTTCTCCTGTCGGGAGTGTTCTCCTGTCGGGAGTGTGTCCTGTCGGGAGTGTTCTCCTGTCGGGAGTGTTCTCCTGTCGGGAGTGTTCTCCTGTCGGGAGTGTGTCCGGTCGGGAATGTTCTCCTGTCCGGAGTGTTCTCCTGTCGGGAGTGTGTCCTGTCGGGAGTGTTCTCCTGTCGGGACTGTTCTCCTGTCGGGAGTGTGTCCTGTCGGGAGTGTTCTCCTGTCGGGAGTTTGTCCTGTCGGGAGTGTTCTCCTGTCGAGAGTGTTCTCCTGTCGGGAGTGTTCTCCTGTCGGGAGTGTGTTCTGTCGAGAGTGTTCTCCTGTCGGGAGTGTGTCCTGTCGGGAGTGTGACCTGTCGGGAGTGTGACCTGTCGGGAGTGTGTCCTGTCGGAAGTATTCTCCTGTCGGGAGTGTTCTCCTGTCGAGAGTGTTCTCCTGTCGAGAGTGTTCTCCTGTCGAGAGTGTTCTCCTGTCGGGAGTGTGTCCTGTCGGGAGTGTCTCCTGTCGGGAGTGTTCTCCTGTCGGGAGTGTTCTCCTGTCGGGAGTGTTCTCCTGTCGGGAGTGTTCTCCTGTCGGGAGTGTGTCCTGACGGAAGTGTTCTCCTGTCGGGAGTGTTCTCCTGTCGGGAGTGTACTCCTGTCGGGAGTGTTCTCCTGTCGGGAGTGTTCTCCTGTCGGGAGTGTTCTCCTGTCGGGAGTGTGTCCTGTCGAGAGTGTTCTCGTATCGGGAGTGTGTCCTGTCGGGAGTGTGACCTGTCGGGAGTGTGTCCTGACGGGACTGTGTCCTGTCGGAAGTATTCTCCTGTCGGGAGTGTTCTCCTGTCGAGAGTGTTCTCCTGTCAGGAGTGTTCTCCTGTCGGGAGAGTTCTCCTGTCGGGAGAGTTCTCCTGTCGGGAGTGTTCTCCTGTCGGGAGTGTTCTCCTGTCGAGAGAGTTCTCCTGTCGGGAGTGTTCTCCTGTCGGGAGTGAGTCCTGTCGGGGGTGTTCTCCTGTCGGGAGTGTTCTCCTGTTGGGAGTGTTCTCCTGTCGGGAGTGTATCCTGTCGGGAATGTTCTCCAGTCGGGAGTGTTCTCCTGTCGGGAGTGTTCTCCTGTCGGGAGTGTTCTCCTGTCGGGAGTGTGTCCTGTCGGGAGTGTTCTCCTGTCGGGAGTGTTCTCCTGTCGTGAGTGTTCTCCTGTCGGGAGTGTGTCCTGTCGGGAGTGTTCTCCTGTCGGGAGTGTGTCCTGTCGGGAGTGTTCTCCTGTCGGGAGTTTGTCCTGTCGGGAATGTTCTCCTGTCAGGTGTGTTCTCCTGTCGGGAGTTTGTCCTGTCGGGAGTGTTCTCCTGTCGGGAGTGTTCTCTTGTCTGGAGTGTGTCCTGTCGGGAGTGTTCTCCTGTCGGGTGTGTTCTCCTGTCGGGAGTGTTCTCCTGTCGGGAGTGTTCTCCTGTCGGGAGTGTTCTCCTGTAGGGAGTGTTCTCCTGTCGGGAGTGTGTCCTGTCGGGAGTGTTCTCCTGTCGGGAGTGTTCTCCTGTCGGGAGTGTTCTCCTGTCGGGAGTGTGTCCTGTCGAGAGTGTTCTCCTGTCGGGAGTGTGTCCTGTGGGGAGTGTTCTCCTGTCGGGAGTGTGTCCTGTCGAGAGTGTTCTCCTGTCGGGAGTGTGTCCTGTCGGGAGTGTGTCCTGTCGGGAGTGTGTCCTGTCGGGAGTGTTCTCCTGTCGAGAGTGTTCTCCTGTCGGGAGTGTTCTCCTGTCGGGAGTGTTCTCCTGTCGGGAGTGTTCTCCTGTCGGGAGAGTTCTCCTGTCGGGAGTGTTCTCCTGTCGGGAGTGTTCTCCTGTCGGGAGTGTTCTCCTGTCGAGAGAGTTCTCCTGTCGGGAGTGTTCTCCTGTCGGGAGTGAGTCCTGTCGGGGGTGTTCTCCTGTCGGGAGTGTTCTCCTGTCGGGAGTGTTCTCCTGTTGGGAGTGTATCCTGTCGGGAATGTTCTCCAGTCGGGAGTGTTCAACCGTCGGGAGTGTTCTCCTGTCTGGAGTGTTCTCCTGTCGGGAGTGTGTCCTGTCGGGAGTGTTCTCCTGTCGGAAGTGTTCTCCTGTCAGGAGTGTTCTCCTGTCGGGAGTGTGTCCTGTCGGGAGTGTTCTCCTGTCGGGAGTTTGTCCTGTCGGGAATGTTCTCCTGTCAGGTGTGTTTTCCTGTCGGGAGTTTGTCCTGTCGAGAGAGTTCTCCTGTCGGGAGTGTTCTCCTGTCGGGAGTGAGTCCTGTCGGGGGTGTTCTCCTGTCGGGAGTGTTCTCCTGTCGGGAGTGTTCTCCTGTCGGGAGTGTATCCTGTCGGGAATGTTCTCCAGTCGGGAGTGTTCAACCGTCGGGAGTGTTCTCCTGTCTGGAGTGTTCTCCTGTCGGGAGTGTGTCCTGTCGGAAGTGTTCTCCTGTCGGGAGTGTTCTCCTGTCGGGAGTGTGTCCTGTCTGGAGTGTTCTCCTGTCGGGAGTTTGTCCTGTCGGGAATGTTCTCCTGTCAGGTGTGTTCTCCTGTCGGGAGTTTGTCCTGTCGGGAGTGTTCTCCTGTCGGGAGTGTTCTCTTGTCTGGAGCGTGTCCTGTCGGGAGTGTGTCCTGTCGGGAGTGTGTCCTGTCGAGAGTGTTCTCCTGTCGGGAGAGTGTCCTGTTGGGAGTGTTCTCCTGTCGGGAGTGTGTCCTGTCGGGAGTGTTCTCCTGTCGGGAGTGTGTCCTGTCGGGAGTGTGTCCTGTCGGGAGTGTTCTCCTGTCGGGAGTGTTCTCCTGTCGGGAGTGTTCTCCTGTCGGGAGTGTGTCCTGTCGGAAGTATTCTCCTGTCGGGAGTGTTCTCCTGTCGGGAGTGTTCTCCTGTCGGGAGTGTGTCCTGTCGGGAGTGTGTCCTGTCGGGAGTGTTCTCCTGTCGGGAGTGTTCTCCTGTCGGGAGTTTGACCTGTCGGGAGTGTTCTCCAGTCGAGAGTGTTCTCCTGTCGGGAGTGTTCTCCTGTCGGGAGTGTGACCTGTCGGGAGTGTGTCCTGTCGGGAGTGTGTCATGTCGGGAGGGTGTCCAGTCGGGAGTGTTCTCCTGTCGGGAGTGTTCTCCTTTCGGGAGTGTGTCCTGTCGGGAGTGTTCTCCTGTCGGGAGTGTTCTCCTGTCGGGAGTGTTCTCCAGTCGGGAGTGTGTCCTGTCGGGAGTGTTCTCCTGTCGGGAGTTTGTCCTGTCGGGAGTGTTCTCCTGTCGGGACTGTTCTGCTGTCGAGAGTGTTATCCTGTCGGGGGTGTTCTCCTGTCGGGAATGTGTCCTGTCGGGGGTGTTCTCCAGTCGGGAGTGTTCTCCTGTCGGGAGTGTTCTCCTGTCGGGAGTGTGTCCTGTCGGGAATGTTCTCCAGTCGGGAGTGTTCTCCTGTCGGGAGTGTGTCCTGTCGGGAGTGTGTCCTGTCGGGAGTGTGTCCTGTCGGGAGTGTTCTCCTGTCGGGAGTTTGTCCTGTCGGGAATGTTCTCCTGTCAGGAGTGTTCTCCTGTCGGGAGTGTTCTCCTGTCGGGAGTGTTCTCCTGTCGGGAGTGTTCTCTTGTCGGGAGTGTGTCCTGTCGGGAGTGTGTCCTGTCGGGAGTGCTCTCCTGTCGGGAGTGTTCTCCTGTCGGGAGTGTTCTCCTGTCGAGAGTGTTCTCCTGTCGGGAGTGTTCTCCTTTCGGGAGTGTGTCCTGTCGGGAGTGTTCTCCTGTCGGGATTGTTCTCCTGTCGGGAGTGTTCTCCTGTCGGGAGTGTGTCCTGTCGGGAGTGTTCTCCTGTCGGAAGTGTTCTCCTGTCGGGAGTGTGTCCTGTCGGGAGTGTGTCCTGTCGGGAGTGTGTCCTGTCGGGAGTGTGTCCTGTCGGGAGTGTGTCCTGTCGGGAGTGTTCTCCTGTCGGGAGTGTTCTCCTGTCGGGAGTTTGTCCTGGCGGGAGTGTTCTCCTGGCGGGAGTGTTCTCCTGTCGGGATGTGTCCTGTCGAGAGGGTTCTCCTGTCGGGAGTGTGTCCTGTCGGGAGTGTTCTCCTGTCGGGAGTGTTCTCCTGTCGGGAGTGTTCTCCTGTCGAGAGAGTTCTCCTGTCGGGAGTGTTCTCCTGTCGGGAGTGAGTCCTGTCGGGGGTGTTCTCCTGTCGGGAGTGTTCTCCTGTCGGGAGTGTATCCTGTCGGGAATGTTCTCCAGTCGGGAGTGTTCTCCTGTCGGGAGTGTTCTCCTGTCGGGAGTGTTCTCCTGTCGGGAGTGTTCTCCTGTCGGGAGTGTTCTGTCGGGAGTGTGTCCTGTCGGGAGTGTTCTCCTGTCGGGAGTGTTCTCCTGTCGGGAGTGTTCTCCTGTCGGGAGTGTGTCCTGTCGGGAGTGTTCTCCTGTCGGGAGTGTGTCCTGTCGGGAGTGTTCTCCTGTCGGGAGTTTGTCCTGTCGGGAATGTTCTCCTGTCAGGTGTGTTCTCCTGTCGGGAGTTTGTCCTGTCGGGAGTGTTCTCCTGTCGGGAGTGTTCTCTTGTCTGGAGTGTGTCCTGTCGGGAGTGTTCTCCTGTCGGGTGTGTTCTCCTGTCGGGAGTGTTCTCCTGTCGGGAGTGTTCTCCTGTCGGGAGTGTGTCCTGTCGAGAGTGTTCTCCTGTCGGGAGTGTGTCCTGTGGGGAGTGTTCTCCTGTCGGGAGTGTGTCCTGTCGAGAGTGTTCTCCTGTCGGGACTGTGTCCTGTCGGGAGTGTGTCCTGTCGGGAGTGTGTCCTGTCGGGAGTATTCTCCTGTCGAGAGTGTTCTCCTGTCGGGAGTGTTCTCCTGTCGGGAGTGTTCTCCTGTCGGGAGTGTTCTCCTGTCGAGAGTGTTCTCCTGTCGAGAGAGTTCTCCTGTCGGGAGTGTTCTCCTGTCGGGAGTGAGTCCTGTCGGGGGTGTTCTCCTGTCGGGAGTGTTCTCCTGTCGGGAGTGTTCTCCTGTCGGGAGTGTATCCTGTCGGGAATGTTCTCCAGTCGGGAGTGTTCAACCGTCGGCAGTGTTCTCCTGTCTGGAGTGTTCTCCTGTCGGGAGTGTGTCCTGTCGGGAGTGTGTCCTGTCGGGAGTGTTCTCCTGTCGGAAGTGTTCTCCTGTCGGGAGTGTTCTCCTGTCGGGAGTGTGTCCTGTCGGGAGTGTTCTCCTGTCGGGAGTTTGTCCTGTCGGGAATGTTCTCCTGTCAGGTGTGTTTTCCTGTCGGGAGTTTGTCCTGTCGAGAGAGTTCTCCTGTCGGGAGTGTTCTCCTGTCGGGAGTGAGTCCTGTCGGGGGTGTTCTCCTGTCGGGAGTGTTCTCCTGTCGGGAGTGTTCTCCTGTCGGGAGTGTATCCTGTCGGGAATGTTCTCCAGTCGGGAGTGTTCAACCGTCGGGAGTGTTCTCCTGTCTGGAGTGTTCTCCTGTCGGGAGTGTGTCCTGTCGGAAGTGTTCTCCTGTCGGGAGTGTTCTCCTGTCGGGAGTGTGTCCTGTCTGGAGTGTTCTCCTGTCGGGAGTTTGTCCTGTCGGGAATGTTCTCCTGTCAGGTGTGTTCTCCTGTCGGGAGTTTGTCCTGTCGGGAGTGTTCTCCTGTCGGGAGTGTTCTCTTGTCTGGAGCGTGTCCTGTCGGGAGTGTTCTCCTGTCGGGAGTGTTCTCCTGTCGGGAGTGTTCTCCTGTCGGGAGTGTTCTCCTGTCGGGAGTGTTCTCCTGTAGGGAGTGTTCTCCTGTCGGGAGTGTGTCCTGTCGGGAGTGTTCTCCTGTCGGGAGTGTTCTCCTGTCGGGAGTGTTCTCCTGTCGGGAGTGTGTCCTGTCGAGAGTGTTCTCCTGTCGGGAGAGTGTCCTGTTGGGAGTGTTCTCCTGTCGAGAGTGTGTCCTGGCGAGAGTGTTCTCCTGTCGGGAGTGTGTCCTGTCGGGAGTGTTCTCCTGTCGGGAGTTTGTCCTGTCGGGAATGTTCTCCTGTCAGGTGTGTTTTCCTGTCGGGAGTTTGTCCTGTCGAGAGAGTTCTCCTGTCGGGAGTGTTCTCCTGTCGGGAGTGAGTCCTGTCGGGGGTGTTCTCCTGTCGGGAGTGTTCTCCTGTCGGGAGTGTTCTCCTGTCGGGAGTGTATCCTGTCGGGAATGTTCTCCAGTCGGGAGTGTTCAACCGTCGGGAGTGTTCTCCTGTCTGGAGTGTTCTCCTGTCGGGAGTGTGTCCTGTCGGAAGTGTTCTCCTGTCGGGAGTGTTCTCCTGTCGGGAGTGTGTCCTGTCTGGAGTGTTCTCCTGTCGGGAGTTTGTCCTGTCGGGAATGTTCTCCTGTCAGGTGTGTTCTCCTGTCGGGAGTTTGTCCTGTCGGGAGTGTTCTCCTGTCGGGAGTGTTCTCTTGTCTGGAGCGTGTCCTGTCGGGAGTGTTCTCCTGTCGGGAGTGTTCTCCTGTCGGGAGTGTTCTCCTGTCGGGAGTGTTCTCCTGTCGGGAGTGTTCTCCTGTCGGGAGTGTTCTCCTGTAGGGAGTGTTCTCCTGTCGGGAGTGTGTCCTGTCGGGAGTGTTCTCCTGTCGGGAGTGTTCTCCTGTCGGGAGTGTTCTCCTGTCGGGAGTGTGTCCTGTCGAGAGTGTTCTCCTGTCGGGAGAGTGTCCTGTTGGGAGTGTTCTCCTGTCGGGAGTGTGTCCTGTCGAGAGTGTTCTCCTGTCGGGAGTGTGTCCTGTCGAGAGTGTTCTCCTGTCGGGAGTGTGTCCTGTCGGGAGTGTGTCCTGTCGGGAGTGTGTCCTGTCGGGAGTGTTCTCCTGTCGGGAGTGTTCTCCTGTCGGGAGTGTTCTCCTGTCGGGAGTGTGTCCTGTCGGAAGTATTCTCCTGTCGGGAGTGTTCTCCTGTCGGGAGTGTTCTCCTGTCGGGAGTGTGTCCTGTCGGGAGTGTGTCCTGTCGGGAGTGTTCTCCTGTCGGGAGTTTGACCTGTCGGGAGTGTTCTCCAGTCGAGAGTGTTCTCCTGTCGGGAGTGCTCTCCTGTCGGGAGTTTGTCCTGTCGGGAGTGTTCTCCTGTCGAGAGTGTTCTCCTGTCGGGAGTGTTCTCTTGTCGGGAGTGTGTCCTGTCGGGAGTGTGACCTGTCGGGAGTGTGTCCTGTCGGGAGTGTGTCCTGTCGGGAGTGTGTCCAGTCGGGAGTGTTCTCCTGTCGGGAGTGTTCTCCTTTCGGGAGTTTGTCCTGTCGGGAGTGTTCTCCTGTCGGGAGTGTTCTCTTGTCTGGAGTATGTCCTGTCGGGAGTGTGTCCTGTCGGGAGTGTGTCCTGTCGGGAGTGTTCTCCTGTCGGGAGTGTTCTCTTGTCGGGAGTGTTCTCCTGTCGGGAATGTTCTCCTGTCGGAAGTGGGTCCTGTCGGGAGTGGGTCCTGTCGGGAGTGGGTCCTGTCGGGAGTGTTCTCCTGTCGGGAGTGTTCTCCTGTCGGGAGTGTTCTCCTGTCAGGAGGGTGTCCTGTCGGGAGTGTTCTCCTGTCGGGAGTGTTCTCCTGTCAGGAGGGTGTCCTGTCGGGAGTGTTCTCCTGTCAGGAGTGTTCTCCTGTCGGGAGTGTGTCCTGTCGGGAGTGTTCTCCTGTCGGGAGTGTTCTCCTGTCGGGAGTGTTCTCCTGTCGGGAGTGTTCTCCTGTCGGGAGTGTTCTCCTGTCGGGAGTGTTCTCCTGTCGGGAGTGTTCTCCTGTCGGGAGTGTTCTCCTGTCGGGAGTGTGTCCTGTCGGGTGTGTTCTCCTGTCGGGAGTGTTCTCCTGTCGGGAGTGTTCTCCTGTCGGGAGTGTGTCCGGTCGGGAATGTTCTCCTGTCCGGAGCGTTCTCCTGTCGGGAGTGTTCTCCTGTCGGGAATGTTCTCCAGTCGGGAGTGTTCTCCTGTCGGGAGTGTTCTCCTGTCGGGAGTGTTCTCCTGTCAGGTGTGTTCTCCTGTCGGGAGTTTGTCCTGTCGGGAGTGTTCTCCTGTCGGGAGTGTTCTCTTGTCTGGAGTATGTCCTGTCGGGAGTGTGTCCTGTCGGGAGTGTGTCCTGTCGGGAGTGTTCTCCTGTCGGGAGTGTTCTCTTGTCGGGAGTGTTCTCCTGTCGGGAATGTTCTCCTGTCGGAAGTGGGTCCTGTCGGGAGTGGGTCCTGTCGGGAGTGGGTCCTGTCGGGAGTGTTCTCCTGTCGGGAGTGTTCTCCTGTCGGGAGTGTTCTCCTGTCAGGAGGGTGTCCTGTCGGGAGTGTTCTCCTGTCGGGAGTGTTCTCCTGTCAGGAGGGTGTCCTGTCGGGAGTGTTCTCCTGTCAGGAGTGTTCTCCTGTCGGGAGTGTGTCCTGTCGGGAGTGTTCTCCTGTCGGGAGTGTTCTCCTGTCGGGAGTGTGTCCTGTCGGGAGTGTTCTCCTGTCGGGAGTGTTCTCCTGTCGGGAGTGTTCTCCTGTCGGGAGTGTGTCCGGTCGGGAATGTTCTCCTGTCCGGAGTGTTCTCCTGTCGGGAGTGTGTCCTGTCGGGAGTGTTCTCCTGTCGGGAGTGTTCTCCTGTTGGGAGTGTGTCCTGTCGGGAGTGTTCTCCTGTCGGGAGTTTGTCCTGTCGGGAGTGTTCTCCTGTCGGGAGTGTTCTCCTGTCGGGAATGTTCTCCAGTCGGGAGTGTTCTCCTGTCGGGAGTGTTCTCCTGTCGGGAGTGGCCTCCTGTCAGGTGTGTTCTCCTGTCGGGAGTTTGTCCTGTCGGGAGTGTTCTCCTGTCGGGAGTGTTCTCTTGTCTGGAGTATGTCCTGTCGGGAGTGTGTCCTGTCGGGAGTGTTCTCCTGTCGGGAGTGTTCTCTTGTCGGGAGTGTTCTCCTGTCGGGAATGTTCTCCTGTCGGAAGTGGGTCCTGTCGGGAGTGGGTCCTGTCGGGAGTGGGTCCTGTCGGGAGTGTTCTCCTGTCGGGAGTGTTCTCCTGTCGGGAGTGTTCTCCTGTCAGGAGGGTGTCCTGTCGGGAGTGTTCTCCTGTCGGGAGTGTTCTCCTGTCGGGAGTGTGTCCTGTCGGGAGTGTTCTCCTGTCGGGAGTGTTCTCCTGTCAGGTGTGTTCTCCTGTCGGGAGTGTTCTCCTGTCGGGAGTGTGTCCTGTCGGGAGTGTTCTCCTGTCGGGAGTGTTCTCCTGTCGGGAATGTTCTCCAGTCGGGAGTGTTCTCCTGTCGGGAGTGTTCTCCTGTCGGGAGTGTTCTCCTGTCAGGTGTGTTCTCCTGTCGGGAGTTTGTCCTGTCGGGAGTGTTCTCCTGTCGGGAGTGTTCTCTTGTCTGGAGTATGTCCTGTCGGGAGTGTGTCCTGTCGGGAGTGTGTCCTGTCGGGAGTGTTCTCCTGTCGGGAGTGTTCTCTTGTCGGGAGTGTTCTCCTGTCGGGAATGTTCTCCTGTCGGAAGTGGGTCCTGTCGGGAGTGGGTCCTGTCGGGAGTGGGTCCTGTCGGGAGTGTTCTCCTGTCGGGAGTGTTCTCCTGTCGGGAGTGTTCTCCTGTCGGGAGTGTTCTCCTGTCAGGAGGGTGTCCTGTCGGGAGTGTTCTCCTGTCAGGAGGGTGTCCTGTCGGGAGTGTTCTCCTGTCAGGAGTGTTCTCCTGTCGGGAGTGTGTCCTGTCGGGAGTGTTCTCCTGTCGGGAGTGTTCTCCTGTCGGGAGTGTTCTCCTGTCGGGAGTGTTCTCCTGTCGGGAGTGTTCTCCTGTCGGGAGTGTGTCCTGTCGGGAGTGTTCTCCTGTCGGGAGTGTTCTCCTGTCGGGAGTGTTCTCCTGTCGGGAGTGTGTCCGGTCGGGAATGTTCTCCTGTCCGGAGTGTTCTCCTGTCGGGAGTGTGTCCTGTCGGGAGTGTTCTCCTGTCGGGAGTGTTCTCCTGTTGGGAGTGTGTCCTGTCGGGAGTGTTCTCCTGGCGGGAGTTTGTCCTGTCGGGAGTGTTCTCCTGTCGGGAGTGTTCTCCTGTCGGGAATGTTCTCCAGTCGGGAGTGTTCTCCTGTCGGGAGTGTTCTCCTGTCGGGAGTGTCCTCCTGTCAGGTGTGTTCTCCTGTCGGGAGTTTGTCCTGTCGGGAGTGTTCTCCTGTCGGGAGTGTTCTCTTGTCTGGAGTATGTCCTGTCGGGAGTGTGTCCTGTCGGGAGTGTTCTCCTGTCGGGAGTGTTCTCTTGTCGGGAGTGTTCTCCTGTCGGGAATGTTCACCTGTCGGAAGTGGGTCCTGTCGGGAGTGGGTCCTGTCGGGAGTGGGTCCTGTCGGGAGTGTTCTCCTGTCGGGAGTGTTCTCCTGTCGGGAGTGTTCTCCTGTCAGGAGGGTGTCCTGTCGGGAGTGTTCTCCTGTCGGGAGTGTTCTCCTGTCGGGAGTGTGTCCTGTCGGGAGTGTGTCCTGTCGGGAGTGTTCTCCTGTCGGGAGTGTTCTCCTGTCGGGAGTGTTCTCCTGTCGGGAGTGTGTCCGGTCGGGAATGTTCTCCTGTCCGGAGTGTTCTCCTGTCGGGAGTGTGTCCTGTCGGGAGTGTTCTCCTGTCGGGAGTGTTCTCCTGTCGGGAGTGTGTCCTGTCGGGAGTGTTCTCCTGTCGGGAGTTTGTCCTGTCGGGAGTGTTCTCCTGTCGAGAGTGTTCTCCTGTCGGGAGTGTTCTCCTGTCGGGAGTGTGTTCTGTCGAGAGTGTTCTCCTGTCGGGAGTGTGTCCTGTCGGGAGTGTGACCTGTCGGGAGTGTGACCTGTCGGGAGTGTGTCCTGTCGGAAGTATTCTCCTGTCGGAAGTATTCTCCTGTCGGAAGTATTCTCCTGTCGGGAGTGTTCTCCTGTCGGGAGTGTTCTCCTGTCGGGAGTGTTCTCCTGTCGGGAGTGTGTCCTGACGGAAGTGTTCTCCTGTCGGGAGTGTTCTCCTGTCGGGAGTGTACTCCTGTCGGGAGTGTTCTCCTGTCGGGAGTGCTCTCCTGTCGGGAGTGTTCTCCTGTCGGGAGTGTGTCCTGTCGAGAGTGTTCTCGTATCGGGAGTGTGTCCTGTCGGGAGTGTGACCTGTCGGGAGTGTGTCCTGACGAAAGTGTGTCCTGTCGGAAGTATTCTCCTGTCGGGAGTGTTCTCCTGTCGAGAGTGTTCTCCTGTCAGGAGTGTTCTCCTGTCGGGAGAGTTCTCCTGTCGGGAGTGTTCTCCTGTCGAGAGAGTTCTCCTGTCGGGAGTGTTCTCCTGTCGGGAGTGAGTCCTGTCGGGGGTGTTCTCCTGTCGGGAGTGTTCTCCTGTTGGGAGTGTTCTCCTGTCGGGAGTGTATCCTGTCGGGAATGTTCTCCAGTCGGGAGTGTTCTCCTGTCGGGAGTGTTCTCCTGTCGGGAGTGTTCTCCTGTCGGGAGTGTTCTCCTGTCGGGAGTGTTCTCCTGTCGGGAGTGTGTCCTGTCGGGAGTGTTCTCCTGTCGGGAGTGTGTCCTGTCGGGAGTGTTCTCCTGTCGGGAGTTTGTCCTGTCGGGAATGTTCTCCTGTCAGGTGTGTTCTCCTGTCGGGAGTTTGTCCTGTCGGGAGTGTTCTCCTGTCGGGAGTGTTCTCTTGTCTGGAGTGTGTCCTGTCGGGAGTGTTCTCCTGTCGGGTGTGTTCTCCTGTCGGGAGTGTTCTCCTGTCGGGAGTGTTCTCCTGTCGGGAGTGTTCTCCTGTAGGGAGTGTTCTCCTGTCGGGAGTGTGTCCTGTCGGGAGTGTTCTCCTGTCGGGAGTGTTCTCCTGTCGGGAGTGTTCTCCTGTCGGGAGTGTGTCCTGTCGAGAGTGTTCTCCTGTCGGGAGTGTGTCCTGTCGGGAGTGTGTCCTGTCGGGAGTGTGTCCTGTCGGGAGTGTGTCCTGTCGGGAGTGTTCTCCTGTCGAGAGTGTTCTCCTGTCGGGAGTGTTCTCCTGTCGGGAGTGTTCTCCTGTCGGGAGTGTTCTCCTGTCGGGAGTGTTCTCCTGTCGGGAGAGTTCTCCTGTCGGGAGAGTTCTCCTGTCGGGAGTGTTCTCCTGTCGGGAGTGTTCTCCTGTCGGGAGTGTTCTCCTGTCGAGAGAGTTCTCCTGTCGAGAGAGTTCTCCTGTCGGGAGTGTTCTCCTGTCGGGAGTGAGTCCTGTCGGGGGTGTTCTCCTGTCGGGAGTGTTCTCCTGTCGGGAGTGTTCTCCTGTTGGGAGTGTATCCTGTCGGGAATGTTCTCCAGTCGGGAGTGTTCAACCGTCGGGAGTGTTCTCCTGTCTGGAGTGTTCTCCTGTCGGGAGTGTGTCCTGTCGGGAGTGTTCTCCTGTCGGAAGTGTTCTCCTGTCAGGAGTGTTCTCCTGTCGGGAGTGTGTCCTGTCGGGAGTGTTCTCCTGTCGGGAGTTTGTCCTGTCGGGAATGTTCTCCTGTCAGGTGTGTTTTCCTGTCGGGAGTTTGTCCTGTCGAGAGAGTTCTCCTGTCGGGAGTGTTCTCCTGTCGGGAGTGAGTCCTGTCGGGGGTGTTCTCCTGTCGGGAGTGTTCTCCTGTCGGGAGTGTTCTCCTGTCGGGAGTGTATCCTGTCGGGAATGTTCTCCAGTCGGGAGTGTTCAACCGTCGGGAGTGTTCTCCTGTCTGGAGTGTTCTCCTGTCGGGAGTGTGTCCTGTCGGAAGTGTTCTCCTGTCGGGAGTGTTCTCCTGTCGGGAGTGTGTCCTGTCTGGAGTGTTCTCCTGTCGGGAGTTTGTCCTGTCGGGAATGTTCTCCTGTCAGGTGTGTTCTCCTGTCGGGAGTTTGTCCTGTCGGGAGTGTTCTCCTGTCGGGAGTGTTCTCTTGTCTGGAGCGTGTCCTGTCGGGAGTGTTCTCCTGTCGGGAGTGTTCTCCTGTCGGGAGTGTTCTCCTGTCGGGAGTGTTCTCCTGTCGGGAGTGTTCTCCTGTCGGGAGTGTGTCCTGTCGGGAGTGTGTCCTGTCGGGAGTGTTCTCCTGTCGGGAGTGTTCTCCTGTCGGGAGTGTTCTCCTGTCGGGAGTGTGTCCTGTCGAGAGTGTTCTCCTGTCGGGAGAGTGTCCTGTTGGGAGTGTTCTCCTGTCGGGAGTGTGTCCTGTCGAGAGTGTTCTCCTGTCGGGAGTGTGTCCTGTCGGGAGTGTGTCCTGTCGGGAGTGTGTCCTGTCGGGAGTGTTCTCCTGTCGGGAGTGTTCTCCTGTCGGGAGTGTTCTCCGTCCGGAGTGTTCTCCTGTCGGGAGTGTGTCCTGTCGGAAGTATTCTCCTGTCGGGAGTGTTCTCCTGTCGGGAGTGTTCTCCTGTCGGGAGTGTTCTCCTGTTGGGAGTGTATCCTGTCGGGAATGTTCTCCAGTCGGGAGTGTTCAACCGTCGGGAGTGTTCTCCTGTCTGGAGTGTTCTCCTGTCGGGAGTGTGTCCTGTCGGGAGTGTTCTCCTGTCGGAAGTGTTCTCCTGTCAGGAGTGTTCTCCTGTCGGGAGTGTGTCCTGTCGGGAGTGTTCTCCTGTCGGGAGTTTGTCCTGTCGGGAATGTTCTCCTGTCAGGTGTGTTTTCCTGTCGGGAGTTTGTCCTGTCGAGAGAGTTCTCCTGTCGGGAGTGTTCTCCTGTCGGGAGTGAGTCCTGTCGGGGGTGTTCTCCTGTCGGGAGTGTTCTCCTGTCGGGAGTGTTCTCCTGTCGGGAGTGTATCCTGTCGGGAATGTTCTCCAGTCGGGAGTGTTCAACCGTCGGGAGTGTTCTCCTGTCTGCAGTGTTCTCCTGCCGGGAGTGTGTCCTGTCGGAAGTGTTCTCCTGTCGGGTGTGTTCTCCTGTCGGGAGTGTGTCCTGTCTGGAGTGTTCTCCTGTCGGGAGTTTGTCCTGTCGGGAATGTTCTCCTGTCAGGTGTGTTCTCCTGTCGGGAGTTTGTCCTGTCGGGAGTGTTCTCCTGTCGGGAGTGTTCTCTTGTCTGGAGCGTGTCCTGTCGGGAGTGTTCTCCTGTCGGGAGTGTTCTCCTGTCGGGAGTGTTCTCCTGTCGGGAGTGTTCTCCTGTCGGGAGTGTTCTCCTGTCGGGAGTGTGTCCTGTCGGGAGTGTGTCCTGTCGGGAGTGTTCTCCTGTCGGGAGTGTTCTCCTGTCGGGAGTGTTCTCCTGTCGGGAGTGTGTCCTGTCGAGAGTGTTCTCCTGTCGGGAGAGTGTCCTGTTGGGAGTGTTCTCCTGTCGGGAGTGTGTCCTGTCGAGAGTGTTCTCCTGTCGGGAGTGTGTCCTGTCGGGAGTGTGTCCTGTCGGGAGTGTGTCCTGTCGGGAGTGTTCTCCTGTCGGGAGTGTTCTCCTGTCGGGAGTGTTCTCCGTCCGGAGTGTTCTCCTGTCGGGAGTGTGTCCTGTCGGAAGTATTCTCCTGTCGGGAGTGTTCTCCTGTCGGGAGTGTTCTCCTGTCGGGAGTGTGTCCTGTCGGGAGTGTTCTCCTGTCGGGAGTTTGACCTGTCGGGAGTGTTCTCCAGTCGAGAGTGTTCTCCTGTCGGGAGTGTTCTCCTGTCGGGAGTGCTCTCCTGTCGGGAGTTTGTCCTGTCGGGAGTGTTCTCCTGTCGAGAGTGTTCTCCTGTCGGGAGTGTTCTCTTGTCGGGAGTGTGTCCTGTCGGGAGTGTGACCTGTCGGGAGTGTGTCCTGTCGGGAGTGTGTCCTGTCGGGAGTGTGTCCAGTCGGGAGTGTTCTCCTGTCGGGAGTGTTCTCCTTTCGGGAGTGTGTCCTGTCGGGAGTGTTCTCCTGTCGGGAGTGTTCTCCTGTCGGGAGTGTTCTCCTGTCGGGAGTGTGTCCTGTCGAGAGTGTTCTCCTGTCGGGAGTGTTCTCCTGTCGGGAGTGTGTCCTGTCGGGAGTGTGACCTGTCGGGAGTGTGTCCTGTCGGGAGTGTTCTCCTGTCGGGAGTGTGTCCTGTCGGGAGTGTTCTCCTGTCGGGAGTGTTCTCCTGTCGGGAGTGTTCTCCTGTCGGGAGTGTTCTCCTGTCGGGAGTGTGTCCTGTCGGGAGTGTGTCCTGTCGAGAGTGTTCTCCTGTCGGGAGTGTGTCCTGTCGGGAGTGTTCTCCTGTCGGGAGTGTTCTCCTGTCGGGAGTGTTCTCTGTCGGGAGTGTGTCCTGTCGGGAGGTTTCTCCTGTCGGAGTGTTCTCCTGTCGGGAGTGTGTCTCCTGTCGGGAGTGTTCTCCTGTCGGGAGTGTTCTCCTGTCGGGAGTGTTCTCCTGTCGGGAGTGTTCTCCTGTCGGGAGTGTTCTCCTGTCGGGAGTGTTTCTCCTGTCGGGAGTGTTCTCCTGTCGGGAGTGTTCTCCTGTCGGGAGTGTTCTCCTGTCGGGAGGTGTCCTGTCGGAGTGTTCTCCTGTCGGGATGTGTCCTGTCGGGAATGTGTCCTGTCTGAGTGTTCTCCTGTCGGGAGTGTTCTCCTGTCGGAGATGTTCTCCTGTCAGGATGTGTCTCCTGTCGGAGTGTTCCTGTCGGGAGTGTTCTCCTGTCGGGAGTGTTCTCCTGTCGGGAGTGTGTCCTGTCGGGAGTGTCTCCTGTCGGAGTGTCTCCTGTCGGAGAGTGTTATCCTGTCGGGAGTGTTCTCCTGTCGGGAGTGTGTCCTGTCGGGGGTGTTCTCCTGTCGGGAGTGTTCTCCTGTCGGGAGTGTTCTCCTGTCGGGAGTGTGTCCTGTCGGGAGTGTTCTCCTGTCGGGAGTGTTCTCCTGTCGGGAGTGTTCTCCTGTCGGGAGTGTTCTCCTGTCGGGAGTGTTCTCCTGTCAGGAGTGTGTCCTGTCGGGAGTGTGTCCTGTCGGGAGTGTTCTCCTGTCGGGAGTGTTCTCCTGTCGGGAGTGTTCTCCTGTCGGGAGTGTGTCCTGTCGGGAGTGTTCTCCTGTCGGGAGTGTGTCCTGTCGGGAGTGTTCTCCTGTCGGGAGTTTGTCCTGTCGGGAATGTTCTCCTGTCAGGTGTGTTCTCCTGTCGGGAGTTTGTCCTGTCGGGAGTGTTCTCCTGTCGGGAGTGTTCTCTTGTCTGGAGTGTGTCCTGTCGGGAGTGTTCTCCTGTCGGGAGTGTTCTCCTGTCGGGAGTGTTCTCCTGTCGGGAGTGTTCTCCTGTCGGGAGTGTTCTCCTGTCGGGAGTGTTCTCCTGTCGGGAGTGTGTCCTGTCGGGAGTGTTCTCCTGTCGGGAGTGTTCTCCTGTCGGGAGTGTTCTCCTGTCGGGAGTGTTCTCCTGTCGGGAGTGTGTCCTGTCGGGAGTGTTCTCCTGTCGGGAGTGTTCTCCTGTCGGGAGTGTGTCCTGTCGGGAGTGTGTCCTGTCGGGAGTGTTCTCCTGTCGGGAGTGTTCTCCTGTCGGGAGTGTTCTCCTGTCGGGAGTGTTCTCCTGTCGAGAGTGTTCTCCTGTCGGGAGTGTTCTCCTGTCGGGAGTGTTCTCCTGTCGGGAGTGTTCTCCTGTCGGGAGTGTTCTCCTGTCGGGAGTGTTCTCCTGTCGGGAGTGTTCTCCTGTCGGGAGTGTTCTCCTGTCGGGAGTGTTCTCCTGTCGGGAGTGTGTCCTGTCGGGAGTGTTCTCCTGTCGGGAGTGTTCTCCTGTCGGGAGTGTGTCCTGTCGGGAGTGTGTCCTGTCGGGAGTGTTCTCCTGTCGGGAGTTTGTCCTGTCGGGTATGTTCTCCTGTCAGGTGTGTTCTCCTGTCGGGAGTGTTCTCCTGTCGGGAGTGTTCTCCTGTCGGGAGTGTTCTCCTGTCAGGAGTGTTCTCTTGTCTGGAGTGTGTCCTGTCGGTAGTGTGTCCTGTCGGGAGTGTGTCCTGTCGGGAGTTTTCTCCTGTCGGGAGTGTTCTCCTGTCGAGAGTGTTCTCCTGTCGAGAGTGTTCTCCTGTCGGGAGTGTTCGCCTGTCGGGAATGTTCTCCAGTCGGGAGTGTTCTCCAGTCGGGAGTGTTCTCCTGTCGGGAGTGTGTCCTGTCGGGAGTGTGTCCTGTCGGGAATGTTCTCCAGTCGGGAGTGTTCTCCTGTCGGGAGTGTGTCCTGTCGGGAGTGTTCTCCTGTCGGGAGTGTTCTCCTGTCGGGAGTGTTCTCCTGTCGGGAATGTTCTCCTGTCGGGAGTGTGTCCTGTCGGGAGTGTGTCCTGTCGGGAGTGTTCTCCTGTCGGGAGTGTTCTCCTGTCGGGAGTGTGTCCTGTCGGGAGTGTTCTCCTGTCGGGAGTGTTCTCCTGTCGGGAGTGTTCTCCTGTCGGGAGTGTTCTCCTGTCGGGAGTGTTCTCCTGTCGGGAGTGTGTCCTGTCGGAAGGTGTCCTGTCGGGAGTGTCTCCTGTCGGGAGTGTTCTCCTGTCGGGAGTGTTCTCTGTCGGGAGTGTTCTCCTGTCGGGAGTGTGTCCTGTCGGGAGTGTTCTCCTGTCGGGAGTGTGTCCTGTCGGGAGTGTTCTCCTGTCGGGAGTGTTCTCCTGTCGGGAGTGTTCTCCTGTCGGGAGTGTTCTCCTGTCGGGAGTGTTCTCCTGTCGGGAGTGTTCTCCAGTCGGGAGTGTTCTCCTGTCGGGAGTGTTCTCCTGTCGGGAGTGTTCTCCTGTCGGGAGTGTTCTCCTGTCGGGAGTGTTCTCCTGTCGGGAGTGTTCTCCTGTCGGGAGTGTTCTCCTGTCGGGAGTGTGTCTCCTGTCGGGAGTGTTCTCCTGTCGGGAGTGTTCTCCTGTCGGGAGTGTGTCCTGTCGGGAGTGTTCTCCTGTCGGGAGTGTTCTCCTGTCGGGAGTGTTCTCCTGTCGGGAGTGTTCTCCTGTCGGGAGTGTTCTCCTGTCGGGAGTGTGTCCTGTCGGGAGTGTGTCCTGTCGGGAGGGTGTCCTGTCGGGAGTGTTCTCCTGTCGGGAGTGTTCTCCTGTCGGGAGTGTTCTCCTGTCGGGAGTGTTCTCCTGTCGGGAGTGTTCTCCTGTCGGGAGTGTGTCCTGTCGGGAGTGTTCTCCTGTCGGGAGTGTTCTCCTGTCGGGAGTGTTCTCCTGTCGGGAGTGTGTCCTGTCGGGAGTGTTCTCCTGTCGGGAGTGTGTCCTGTCGGGAGTGTTCTCCTGTCGGGAGTGTTCTCCTGTCGGGAGTGTGTCCTGTCGGGAGTGTTCTCCTGTCGGGAGTGTTCTCCTGTCGGGAGTGTTCTCCTGTCCGGAGTGTGTCCTGTCGGGAGTGTTCTCCTGTCGGAAGTGTTCTCCTGTTGGGAAGTGTTCTCCTGTCGGGTGTGTTCTCCTGTCGGGAGTGTGTCCTGTCGGGAGTGTTCTCCTGTCGGGAGTTTGTCCTGTCGGGAATGTTCTCCTGTCAGGAGTTTTCTCCTGTCGGGGAGTGTGTCCTGTCTGGAGTGTGTCCTGTCGGGAGTGTTCTCTTGTCTGGAGTGTGTCCTGTCGGGAGTGTGTCCTGTCGGGAGTGTTCTCCTGTCGGGAGTGTTCTGCTGTCGAGAGTGTTCTCCAGTCGGGAGTGTTCTCCTGGCGGGAGTGTGTCCTGTCGGGGGTGTTCTCCTGTCGGGAGTGTTCTCCTGTCGGGAGTGTTCTCCTGTCGGGAGTGTGTCCTGTCGGGAATGTTCTCCAGTCGGGAGTGTTCTCCTGTCGGGAGTGTGTCCTGTCGGGAGTGTTCTCCTGTCGGGAGTGTGTCCTGTCGGAAGTATTCTCCTGTCGGGAGTGTTCTCCTGTCGGGAGTGTGTCCTGTCGGGAGTGTGTCCTGTCGGGAGTGTTCTCCAGTCGGGAGTGTTCTCCTGTCGGGAGTGTGACCTGTCGGGAGTGTGTCCTGTCGGGAGTGTGTCATGTCGGGAGGGTGTCCAGTCGGGAGTGTTCTCCTGTCGGGAGTGTTCTCCTTTCGGGAGTGTGTCCTGTCGGGAGTGTTCTCCTGTCGGGAGTGTTCTCCTGTCGGGAGTGTTCTCCTGTCGGGAGTGTGTCCTGTCGGGAGTGTGTCCTGTCGAGAGTGTTCTCCTGTCGGGAGTGTTCTCCTGTCGGGAGTGTGTCCTGTCGGGAGTGTGACCTGTCGGGAGTGTGTCCTGTCGGGAGTGTTCTCCTGTCGGGAGTGTGTCCTGTCGGGAATGTTCTCCTGTCGGGAGTGTTCTCCTGTCGGGAGTGTGTCCTGTCGGGAGTGTGTCCTGTCGGGAGTGTGTCCTGTCGGGAGTGTTCCCCTGTCAAGAGTGTTCACCTGTCAAGAGTGTTCACCTGTCGGGAGTGTGTCCTGTCGGGAGTGTGTCCTGTCGGGAGTGTTCTCCTGTCGGGAGTGTGTCCTGTCGGGAGTGTACTCCAGTCGGGAGTGTTCTCCTGTCGGGAGTGTGACCTGTCGGGAGTGTGTCCTGTCGGGAGTGTGTCATGTCGGGAGGGTGTCCAGTCGGGAGTGTTCTCCTGTCGGGAGTGTTCTCCTTTCGGGAGTGTGTCCTGTCGGGAGTGTTCTCCTGTCGGGAGTGTTCTCCTGTCGGGAGTGTTCTCCTGTCGGGAGTGTTCTCCTGGCAGGAGTGTGTCCTGTCGGGAGTGTGTCCTGTCGGGAGTGTTCTCCTGTCGGGAGTGTTCTCCTGTCGGGAGTGTGTCCTGTCGGGAGTGTTCTCCTGTCGGGAGTGTGTCCTGTCGGGAGTGTTCTCCGGTCGGGAGTGTGTCCTGTCGGGAGTGTTCTCCTGTCGGGAGTTTCCTCCTGTCGGGAGTGTGTCCTGTCGGGAGTGTTCTCCTGTCGGGAGTGTGCCCTGTCAGGAGTGTGTCCTGTCGGGAGTGTTCTCCTGTCGGGAGTTTGTCCTGTCGAGAGTGTTCTCCTGTCGGGAGTGTTCTGCTGTCGAGAGTGTTATCCTGTCGGGGGTGTTCTCCTGTCGGGAATGTGTCCTGTCGGGGGTGTTCTCCTGTCGGCGTGTTCTCCTGTCGGGGGTGTTCTCCTGTCGGGAGTGTTCTCCTGTCGGGAGTGTGTCCTGTCGGGAATGTTCTCCAGTCGGGAGTGTTCTCCTGTCGGGAGTGTGTCCTGTCGGGAGTGTGTCCTGTCTGGAGTGTTCTCCTGTCGGGAGTTTGTCCTGTCGGGAATGTTCTCCTGTCAGGAGTGTTCTCCTGTCAGGAGCGTTCTCCTGTCGGGAGTGTTCTCCTGTCGGGAGTGTTCTCTTGTCTGGAGTGTGTCCTGTCGGGAGTGTGTCCTGTCGGGAGTGTTCTCCTGTCGGGAGTGTTCTCCTGTCGGGAGTGTTCTCCTGTCGGGAGTGTGTCCTGTCGGGAATGTTCTCCTGTCGGGAGTGTTCTCCTGTCGGGAGTGTGTCCTGTCGGGAGTGTGTCCTGTCGGGAGTGTTCTCCTGTCGGGAGTTTGTCCTGGTGGGAGTGTTCTCCTGGCGGGAGTGTTCTCCTGTCGGGATGTGTCCTGTCGGGAGTGTTCTCCTGTCGGGAGTGTTCTCCTGTCGGGAGTGTTCTCCTGTCGGGAGTGTTCTCCTGTCTGGAGTGTGTCCTGTCGGGAGTGTGTCCTGTCGGGAGTGTGTCCTGTCGGGAGTTTTCTCCTGTCGGGAGTGTTCTCCTGTCGGAGTGTTCTCCTGTCGGGAGTGTTCTCCTGTCGGGAGTGTGTCCTGTCGGGAGTGTTCTCCTGTCGGGAGTGTTCTCCTGTCGGGAGTGTTCTCCTGTCGGGAGTGTTCTCCTGTCGGGAGTGTTCTCCTGTCGGGAGTGTTCTCCTGTCGGGAGTGTGTCCTGTCGGGAGTGTTCTCCTGTCGGGAGTGTGTCCTGTCGGGAGTGTTCTCCTGTCGGGAGTGTGTCCTGTCGGGAGTGTTCTCCTGTCGGGAGTGTTCTCCTGTCGGAAGTATTCTCCTGTCGGGAGTGTTCTCCTGTCGGGAGTGTGTCCTGTCGGGAGTGTGTCCTGTCGGGAGTGTGTCCTGTCGGGAGTGTTCTCCTGTCGGGAGTGTTCTCCTGTCGGGAGTGTTCTCCTGTCGGGTGTGTTCTCCTGTCGGGAGTGTGTCCTGTCGGGAGTGTGTCTCCTGTCGGGAGTGTTCTCCTGTCGGGAGTGTTCTCCTGTCGGGAGTGTTCTCCTGTCGGGAGTGTTCTCCTGTCGGGAGTGTGTCCTGTCGGGAGTGTTCTCCTGTCGGGAGTGTTTCCTGTCGGAGTGTTCTCCTGTCGGGAGTGTGTCCTGTCGGGAGTGTGTCCTGTCGGGAGTGTTCTCCTGTCGGGAGTGTTCTCCTGTCGGGAGTGTTCTCCTGTCGGGAGTGTGTCCTGTCGGGAGTGTTCTCCTGTCGGGAGTGTTCTCCTGTCGGGAGTGTTCTCCTGTCGGGAGTGTTCTCCTGTCGGGAGTGTGTCCTGTCGGGAGTGTTCTCCTGTCGGGAGTGTTCTCCTGTCGGGAGTGTTCTCCTGTCGGGAGTGTTCTCCTGTCGGGAGTGTTCTCCTGTCGGGAGTGTTCTCCTGTCGGGAGTGTTCTCCTGTCGGGAGTGTTCTCCTGTCTGGAGTGTTCTCCTGTCGGGAGTGTGTCCTGTCGGGAGTGTTCTCCTGTCGGGAGTGTTCTCCTGTCGGGAGTGTTCTCCTGTCGGGAGTGTTCTCCTGTCGGGAGTGTTCTCCTGTCGGGAGTGTTCTCCTGTCGGGAGTGTTCTCCTGTCGGGAGTGTTCTCCTGTCGGGAGTGTGTCCTGTCGGGAGTGTTCTCCTGTCGGGAGTGTGTCCTGTCGGGAATGTTTTCCAGTCGGGAGTGTTCTCCTGTCGGGAGTGTGTCCTGTCGGAGTGTTCTCCTGTCGGGAGTGTGTCCTGTCGGGAGTGTTCTCCTGTCGGGAGTGTTCTCTGTCGGGAGTGTTCTCCTGTCGGGAGTGTTCTCCTGTCGGGAGTGTTCTCCTGTCGGAGTGTTCTCCTGTCGGGAGTGTTCTCCTGTCGGGAGTGTGTCCTGTCGGGAGTGTTCTCCTGTCGGGAGTGTTCTCCTGTCGGGAGTGTTCTCCTGTCGGGAGTGTTCTCCTGTCGGAGTGTTCTCCTGTCGGGAGTGTGTCCTGTCGGGAGTGTTCTCCTGTCGGGAGTGTTCTCCTGTCGGAGTGTTCTCCTGTCGGGAGTGTTCTCCTGTCGGGAGTGTGTCCTGTCGGGAGTGTGTCCCTGTCGGGAGTGTGTCCTGTCGGGAGTGTTCTCCTGTCGGGAGTGTTCTCCTGTCGGGAGTGTTCTCCTGTCGAGAGTGTTCTCCTGTCGGGATGTGTTCTCCTGTCGGGAGTGTTGTCCTGTCGGGAGTGTTCTCCAGTCGGGAGTGTTCTCCTGTCGGGAGTGTTCTCCAGTCGGGAGTGTGTCCAGTCGGGAGTGTTCTCCTGTCGGGAGTGTGTCCTGTCGGGAATGTTCTCCAGTCGGAGTGTTCTCCTGTCGGGAGTGTTCTCCTGTCGGGAGTGTTCTCCTGTCGGGAGTGTTCTCCTGTCGGGAGTGTTCTCCTGTCGGGAGTGTTCTCCTGTCGGAGTGGTCTCTGTCGGAGTGTGTCCTGTCGAGAGTGTGTCCTGTCGGGAGGGTGTCCTGTCGGGAGTGTTCTCCTGTCGGCAGTGTTTCCTGTCGGGAGTGTTCTCCTGTCGGGAGTGTTCTCCTGTCGGGAGTGTGTCCTGTCGGGAGTGTTCTCCTGTCGGGAGTGTTCTCCTGTCGGAGGTGTTGTCCTGTCGGGAGTGTTCTCTTGTCTGGAGTGTGTCCTGTCGGGAGTGTGTCCTGTCGGGAGTGTTCTCCTGTCGGGAGTGTGTCCTGTCGGGAATGTTCTCCTGTCGGGAGTGTTCTCCTGTCGGGAGTGTGTCCTGTCGGGAGTGTTCTCCTGTCGGGAGTGTTCTCCTGTCGGGAGTGTTCTCCTGTCGGGAGTGTGTCCTGTCGGAGTGGTCCTGTCGGGAGGGTGTCCTGTCGGGAGTGTTCTCCTGTCGGCAGTGTTCTCCTGTCGGGAGTGTTCTCCTGTCGGGAGTGTTCTCCTGTCGGGAGTGTTCTCCTGTCGGGAGTGTGTCCTGTCGGGAGTGTTCTCCTGTCGGGAGTGTTCTCCTGTCGAGAGTGTTCTCCTGTCGGGAGTGTTCTCCTGTCGGGAGTGTGTCCTGTCGGGAGTGTTCTCCTGTCGGGAGTGTTCTCCTGTCGGGAGTGTTCTCCAGTCGGGAGTGTTCTCCAGTCGGGAGTGTTCTCCTGTCGGGAGTGTGTCCTGTCGGGAATGTTCTCCAGTCGGGAGTGTTCTCCTGTCGGCAGTGTGTCCTGTCGGGAGTGTTCTCCTGTCGGGAGTGTTCTCCTGTCGGGAGTGTTCTCCTGTCGGGAATGTTCTCCTGTCGGGAGTGTGTCCTGTCGGGAGTGGGTCCTGTCGGGAGGGTGTCCTGTCGGCAGTGTTCTCCTGTCGGCAGTGTTCTCCTGTCGGGAGTGTTCTCCTGTCGGGAGTGTTCTCCTGTCGGGAGTGTTCTGCTGTCGGGAGTGTGTCCTGTCGGGAGGGTTCTCCTGTCGGGAGGGTTCTCCTGTCGGGAGGGTTCTCCTGTCGGGAGTGTGTCCTGTCGGGAGTGTTCTCCTGTCGGGAGTGTGTCCTGTCGGGAATGTTCTCCTGTCCGGAGTGTTCTCCTGTCGGGAGTGTGTCCTGTCGGGAGTGTTCTCCTGTCGGGAGTGTTCTCCTGTCGGGAGTGTTCTCCTGTCCGGAGTGTGTCCTGTCGGGAGTGTTCTCCTGTCGGAAGTGTTCTCCTGTTGGAAGTGTTCTCCTGTCGGGTGTGTTCTCCTGTCGGGAGTGTGTCCTGTCGGGAGTGTTCTCCTGTCGGGAGTTTGTCCTGTCGGGAATGTTCTCCTGTCAGGAGTTTTCTCCTGTCGGGAGTTTGTCCTGTCGAGAGTTTGTCCTGTCGGGAGTGTTCTCTTGTCTGGAGTGTGTCCTGTCGGGAGTGTGTCCTGTCGGGAGTGTTCTCCTGTCGGGAGTGTTCTGCTGTCGAGAGTGTTCTCCAGTCGGGAGTGTTCTCCTGGCGGGAGTGTGTCCTGTCGGGGGTGTTCTCCTGTCGGGAGTGTTCTCCTGTCGGGAGTGTTCTCCTGTCGGGAGTGTGTCCTGTCGGGAATGTTCTCCAGTCGGGAGTGTTCTCCTGTCGGGAGTGTGTCCTGTCGGGAGTGTTCTCCTGTCGGCAGTGTGTCCTGTCGGAAGTATTCTCCTGTCGGGAGTGTTCTCCTGTCGGGAGTGTGTCCTGTCGGGAGTGTTCTCCAGTCGGGAGTGTTCTCCTGTCGGGAGTGTGACCTGTCGGGAGTGTGTCCTGTCGGGAGTGTGTCATGTCGGGAGGGTGTCCAGTCGGGAGTGTTCTCCTGTCGGGAGTGTTCTCCTTTCGGGAGTGTGTCCTGTCGGGAGTGTTCTCCTGTCGGGAGTGTTCTCCTGTCGGGAGTGTTCTCCTGTCGGGAGTGTGTCCTGTCGGGAGTGTGTCCTGTCGAGAGTGTTCTCCTGTCGGGAGTGTTCTCCTGTCGGGAGTGTGTCCTGTCGGGAGTGTGACCTGTCGGGAGTGTGTCCTGTCGGGAGTGTTCCCCTGTCGGGAGTGTGTCCTGTCGGGAATGTTCTCCTGTCGGGAGTGTTCTCCTGTCGGGAGTGTGTCCTGTCGGGAGTGTGTCCTGTCGGGAGTGTGTCCTGTCGGGAGTGTTCCCCTGTCAAGAGTGTTCACCTGTCAAGAGTGTTCACCTGTCGGGAGTGTGTCCTGTCGGGAGTGTGTCCTGTCGGGAGTGTTCTCCTGTCGGGAGTGTGTCCTGTCGGGAGTGTACTCCAGTCGGGAGTGTTCTCCTGTCGGGAGTGTGTCCTGTCGGGAGTGTACTCCAGTCGGGAGTGTTCTCCTGTCGGGAGTGTGACCTGTCGGGAGTGTGTCCTGTCGGGAGTGTGTCCTGTCGGGAGTGTGTCATGTCGGGAGGGTGTCCAGTCGGGAGTGTTCTCCTGTCGGGAGTGTTCTCCTTTCGGGAGTGTGTCCTGTCGGGAGTGTTCTCCTGTCGGGAGTGTTCTCCTGTCGGGAGTGTTCTCCTGTCGGGAGTGTTCTCCTGGCAGGAGTGTGTCCTGTCGGGAGTGTGTCCTGTCGGGAGTGTTCTCCTGTCGGGAGTGTTCTCCTGTCGGGAGTGTGTCCTGTCGGGAGTGTTCTCCTGTCGGGAGTGTGTCCTGTCGGGAGTGTTCTCCGGTCGGGAGTGTGTCCTGTCGGGAGTGTTCTCCTGTCGGGAGTTTCCTCCTGTCGGGAGTGTGTCCTGTCGGGAGTGTTCTCCTGTCGGGAGTGTGCCCTGTCAGGAGTGTGTCCTGTCGCGAGTGTTCTCCTGTCGGGAGTTTGTCCTGTCGAGAGTGTTCTCCTGTCGGGAGTGTTCTGCTGTCGAGAGTGTTATCCTGTCGGGGGTGTTCTCCTGTCGGGAATGTGTCCTGTCGGGGGTGTTCTCCTGTCGGGGGTGTTCTCCTGTCGGGGGTGTTCTCCTGTCGGGAGTGTTCTCCTGTCGGGAGTGTTCTCCTGTCGGGAGTGTGTCCTGTCGGGAATGTTCTCCAGTCGGGAGTGTTGTCCTGTCGGGAGTGTGTCCTGTCGGGAGTGTGTCCTGTCTGGAGTGTTCTCCTGTCGGGAGTTTGTCCTGTCGGGAATGTTCTCCTGTCAGGAGTGTTCTCCTGTCAGGAGCGTTCTCCTGTCGGGAGTGTTCTCCTGTCGGGAGTGTTCTCTTGTCTGGAGTGTGTCCTGTCGGGAGTGTGTGCTGTCGGGAGTGTTCTCCTGTCGGGAGTGTTCTCCTGTCGGGAATGTTCTCCTGTCGGGAGTGGGTCCTGTCGGGAGTGGGTCCTGTCGGGAGGGTGTCCTGTCGGCAGTGTTCTCCTGTCGGCAGTGTTCTCCTGTCGGGAGTGTTCTCCTGTCGGGAGTGTTCTCCTGTCGGGAGTGTTCTCCTGTCGGGAGTGTGTCCTGTCGGGAGGGTTCTCCTGTCGGGAGGGTTCTCCTGTCGGGAGGGTTCTCCTGTCGGGAGTGTGTCCTGTCGGGAGTGTTCTCCTGTCGGGAGTGTGTCCTGTCGGGAATGTTCTCCTGTCCGGAGTGTTCTCCTGTCGGGAGTGTGTCCTGTCGGGAGTGTTCTCCTGTCGGGAGTGTTCTCCTGTCGGGAGTGTTCTCCTGTCCGGAGTGTGTCCTGTCGGGAGTGTTCTCCTGTCGGAAGTGTTCTCCTGTTGGAAGTGTTCTCCTGTCGGGTGTGTTCTCCTGTCGGGAGTGTGTCCTGTCGGGAGTGTTCTCCTGTCGGGAGTTTGTCCTGTCGGGAATGTTCTCCTGTCAGGAGTTTTCTCCTGTCGGGAGTTTGTCCTGTCGGGAGTTTGTCCTGTCGGGAGTGTTCTCTTGTCTGGAGTGTGTCCTGTCGGGAGTGTGTCCTGTCGGGAGTGTTCTCCTGTCGGGAGTGTTCTGCTGTCGAGAGTGTTCTCCAGTCGGGAGTGTTCTCCTGGCGGGAGTGTGTCCTGTCGGGGGTGTTCTCCTGTCGGGAGTGTTCTCCTGTCGGGAGTGTTCTCCTGTCGGGAGTGTGTCCTGTCGGGAATGTTCTCCAGTCGGGAGTGTTCTCCTGTCGGGAGTGTGTCCTGTCGGGAGTGTTCTCCTGTCGGCAGTGTGTCCTGTCGGAAGTATTCTCCTGTCGGGAGTGTTCTCCTGTCGGGAGTGTGTCCTGTCGGGAGTGTGTCCTGTCGGGAGTGTTCTCCTGTCGGGAGTGTGACCTGTCGGGAGTGTGTCCTGTCGGGAGTGTGTCATGTCGGGAGGGTGTCCAGTCGGGAGTGTTCTCCTGTCGGGAGTGTTCTCCTTTCGGGAGTGTGTCCTGTCGGGAGTGTTCTCCTGTCGGGAGTGTTCTCCTGTCGGGAGTGTTCTCCTGTCGGGAGTGTGTCCTGTCGGGAGTGTGTCCTGTCGAGAGTGTTCTCCTGTCGGGAGTGTTCTCCTGTCGGGAGTGTGTCCTGTCGGGAGTGTGACCTGTCGGGAGTGTGTCCTGTCGGGAGTGTTCTCCTGTCGGGAGTGTGTCCTGTCGGGAATGTTCTCCTGTCGGGAGTGTTCTCCTGTCGGGAGTGTGTCCTGTCGGGAGTGTGTCCTGTCGGGAGTGTGTCCTGTCGGGAGTGTTCCCCTGTCAAGAGTGTTCACCTGTCAAGAGTGTTCACCTGTCGGGAGTGTGTCCTGTCGGGAGTGTGTCCTGTCGGGAGTGTTCTCCTGTCGGGAGTGTGTCCTGTCGGGAGTGTACTCCTGTCGGGAGTGTTCTCCTGTCGGGAGTGTGTCCTGTCGGGAGTGTTCTCCAGTCGGGAGTGTTCTCCTGTCGGGAGTGTGACCTGTCGGGAGTGTGTCCTGTCGGGAGTGTGTCCAGTCGGGAGTGTGTCATGTCGGGAGGGTGTCCAGTCGGGAGTGTTCTCCTGTCGGGAGTGTTCTCCTTTCGGGAGTGTGTCCTGTCGGGAGTGTTCTCCTGTCGGGAGTGTTCTCCTGTCGGGAGTGTTCTCCTGTCGGGAGTGTTCTCCTGTCTGGAGTGTGTCCTGTCGGGAGTGTGTCCTGTCGGGAGTGTTCTCCTGTCGGGAGTGTTCTCCTGTCGGGAGTGTGTCCTGTCGGGAGTGTTCTCCTGTCGGGAGTGTGTCCTGTCGGGAGTGTTCTCCGGTCGGGAGTGTGTCCTGTCGGGAGTGTTCTCCTGTCGGGAGTTTCCTCCTGTCGGGAGTGTGTCCTGTCGGGAGTGTTCTCCTGTCGGGAGTGTGCCCTGTCAGGAGTGTGTCCTGTCGGGAGTGTTCTCCTGTCGGGAGTTTGTCCTGTCGAGAGTGTTCTCCTGTCGGGAGTGTTCTGCTGTCGAGAGTGTTATCCTGTCGGGGGTGTTCTCCTGTCGGGAATGTGTCCTGTCGGGGGTGTTCTCCTGTCGGGGGTGTTCTCCTGTCGGGGGTGTTCTCCTGTCGGGAGTGTTCTCCTGTCGGGAGTGTTCTCCTGTCGGGAGTGTGTCCTGTCGGGAATGTTCTCCAGTCGGGAGTGTTCTCCTGTCGGGAGTGTGTCCTGTCGGGAGTGTGTCCTGTCTGGAGTGTTCTCCTGTCGGGAGTTTGTCCTGTCGGGAATGTTCTCCTGTCAGGAGTGTTCTCCTGTCAGGAGCGTTCTCCTGTCGGGAGTGTTCTCCTGTCGGGAGTGTTCTCTTGTCTGGAGTGTGTCCTGTCGGGAGTGTGTGCTGTCGGGAGTGTTCTCCTGTCGGGAGTGTTCTCCTGTCGGGAGTGTTCTCCTGTCGGGAGTGTGTCCTGTCGGGAATGTTCTCCAGTCGGGAGTGTTCTCCTGTCGGGAGTGTGTCCTGTCGGGAGTGTGTCCTGTCGGGAGTGTTCTCCTGTCGGGAGTTTGTCCTGTCGGGTATGTTCTCCTGTCAGGTGTGTTCTCCTGTCGGGAGTGTTCTCCTGTCGGGAGTGTTCTCCTGTCGGGAGTGTTCTCCTGTCAGGAGTGTTCTCTTGTCTGGAGTGTGTCCTGTCGGTAGTGTGTCCTGTCGGGAGTGTGTCCTGTCGGGAGTTTTCTCCTGTCGGGAGTGTTCTCCTGTCGAGAGTGTTCTCCTGTCGGGAGTGTTCTCCTGTCGGGAGTGTGTCCTGTCGGGAGTGTTCTCCTGTCGGGAGTGTTCGCCTGTCGGGAATGTTCTCCAGTCGGGAGTGTTCTCCAGTCGGGAGTGTTCTCCTGTCGGGAGTGTGTCCTGTCGGGAATGTTCTCCAGTCGGGAGTGTTCTCCTGTCGGGAGTGTGTCCTGTCGGGAGTGTTCTCCTGTCGGGAGTGTTCTCCTGTCGGGAGTGTTCTCCTGTCGGGAATGTTCTCCTGTCGGGAGTGTGTCCTGTCGGGAGTGGGTCCTGTCGGGAGGGTGTCCTGTCGGGAGTGTTCTCCTGTCGGCAGTGTTCTCCTGTCGGGAGTGTTCTCCTGTCGGGAGTGTTCTCCTGTCGGGAGTGTTCTCCTGTCGGGAGTGTGTCCTGTCGGGAGGGTTCTCCTGTCGGGAGGGTTCTCCTGTCGGGAGGGTTCTCCTGTCGGGAGTGTGTCCTGTCGGGAGTGTTCTCCTGTCGGGAGTGTGTCCTGTCGGGAATGTTCTCCTGTCCGGAGTGTTCTCCTGTCGGGAGTGTGTCCTGTCGGGAGTGTTCTCCTGTCGGGAGTGTTCTCCTGTCGGGAGTGTTCTCCTGTCGGGAGTGTTCTCCTGTCCGGAGTGTGTCCTGTCGGGAGTGTTCTCCTGTCGGAAGTGTTCTCCTGTCGGAAGTGTTCTCCTGTCGGGTGTGTTCTCCTGTCGGGAGTTTGTCCTGTCGGGAGTGTTCTCCTGTCGGGAGTGTTCTCTTGTCTGGAGCGTGTCCTGTCGGGAGTGTTCTCCTGTCGGGAGTGTTCTCCTGTCGGGAGTGTTCTCCTGTCCGGAGTGTTCTCCTGTCGGGAGTGTTCTCCTGTCGGGAGTGTTCTCCTGTCCGGAGTGTGTCCTGTCGGGAGTGTTCTCCTGTCGGAAGTGTTCTCCTGTCGGAAGTGTTCTCCTGTCGGGTGTGTTCTCCTGTCGGGAGTTTGTCCTGTCGGGAATGTTCTCCTGTCAGGAGTTTTCTCCTGTCGGGAGTTTGTCCTGTCGGGAGTTTGTCCTGTCGGGAGTGTTCTCTTGTCTGGAGTGTGTCCTGTCGGGAGTGTGTCCTGTCGGGAGTGTTCTCCTGTCGGGAGTGTTCTGCTGTCGAGAGTGTTCTCCAGTCGGGAGTGTTCTCCTGGCGGGAGTGTGTCCTGTCGGGGGTGTTCTCCTGTCGGGAGTGTTCTCCTGTCGGGAGTGTTCTCCTGTCGGGAGTGTGTCCTGTCGGGAATGTTCTCCAGTCGGGAGTGTTCTCCTGTCGGGAGTGTGTCCTGTCGGGAGTGTTCTCCTGTCGGGAGTTTGTCCTGTCGGGAATGTTCTCCTGTCGGGAGTGTTCTCCTGTCGGGAGTGTTCTCCTGTCGGGAGTGTTCTCCTGTCGGGAGTGTGTCCTGTCGGGAGTGTTCTCCTGTCGGAAGTGTTCTCCTGTCGGGAGTGTTCTCCTGTCGGGAGTGTGTCCTGTCGGGAGTGTTCTCCTGTCGGGAGTTTGTCCTGTCGGGAATGTTCTCCTGTCAGGAGTGTTCTCCTGTCGGGAGATTGTCCTGTCGGGAGTGTTCTCCTGTCGGGAGTGTTCTCCTGTCGGGAGTGTGTCCTGTCGGGAATGTTCTCCAGTCGGGAGTGTTCTCCTGTCGGGAGTGTGTCCTGTCGGGAGGGTTCTCCTGTCGGGAGTTTGTCCTGTCGGGTATGTTCTCCTGTCGGGAGTGTTCTCCTGTCGGGAGTGTTCTCCTGTCGGGAGTGTTCTCCTGTCGGGAGTGTTCTCTTGTCTAGAGTGTGTCCTGTCGGGAGTGGGTCCTGTCGGGAGTGTTCTCCTGTCGGGAGTGTTCTCCTGTCGAGAGTGTTCTCCTGTCGGGAGTTTTCTCCTGTCGGGAGTGTTCTCCTGTCGGGAGTGTGTCCTGTCGGGAGTGTTCTCCTGTCGGGAGTGTTCTCCTGTCGGGAGTGTTCTCCTGTCGGGAGTGTTCTCTTGTCTAGAGTGTGTCCTGTCGGGAGTGGGTCCTGTCGGGAGTGTGTCCTGTCGGGAGTGTTCTCCTGTCGGGAGTGTGTCCTGTCGGGAATGTTCTCCAGTCGGGAGTGTTCTCCTGTCGGGAGTGTGTCCTGTCGGGAGTGTGTCCTGTCGGGAGTGTGTCCTGTCGGGAGTGTTCTCCTGTCGGGAGTGTCCTCCTGTCGGGAGTGTGTCCTGTCGGGAGTGTGTCCTGTCGGGAGTGTGTCCTGTCGGGAGTGTTCTCCTGTCGGGAGTGTGTCCTGTCGGGAGTGTTCTCCTGTCGGGAGTGTTCTTCTGTCGGGAGTGTTCTCCTGTCGGGAGTGATCTCTTGTCTAGAGTGTGTCCTGTCGGGAGTGGGTCCTGTCGGGAGTGTGTCCTGTCGGGAGTGTTCTCCTGTCGGGAGTGTGTCCTGTCGGGAATGTTCTCCAGTCGGGAGTGTTCTCCTGTCGGGAGTGTGTCCTGTCGGGAGTGTGTCCTGTCGGGAGTGTTCTCCTGTCGGGAGTTTGTCCTGTCGGGAATGTTCTCCTGTCGGGAGTGTCCTCCTGTCGGGAGTGTTCTCCTGTCGGGAGTGTGTCCTGTCGGGAGTGTTCTCCTGTCGGAAGTGTTCTCCAGTCGGGAGTGTTCTCCTGTCGGGAGTGTGTCCTGTCGGGAGTGTTCTCCTGTCGGGAGTTTGTCCTGTCGGGAATGTTCTCCTGTCAGGAGTGTTCTCCTGTCGGGAGATTGTCCTGTCGGGAGTGTTCTCCTGTCGGGAGTGTTCTCCTGTCGGGAGTGTTCTCCTGTCGGGAGTGTGTCCTGTCGGGAATGTTCTCCAGTCGGGAGTGTTCTCCTGTCGGGAGTGTGTCCTGTCGGGAGGGTTCTCCTGTCGGGAGTTTGTCCTGTCGGGTATGTTCTCCTGTCAGGAGTGTTCTCCTGTCGGGAGTGTTCTCCTGTCGGGAGTGTTCTCCTGTCGGGAGTGTTCTCCTGTCGGGAGTGTTCTCCTGTCGGGAGTGTTCTCCTGTCGGGAGTGTTCTCTTGTCTAGAGTGTTCTCTTGTCTAGAGTGGGTCCTGTCGGGAGTGGGTCCTGTCGGGAGTGTTCTCCTGTCGGGAGTGTTCTCCTGTCGAGAGTGTTCTCCTGTCGGGAGTGTTCTCCTGTCGGGAGTGTGTCCTGTCGGGAGTATTCTCCTGTCGGGAGTGTTCTCCTGTCGGGAGTGTTCTCCTGTCGGGAGTGTGTCCTATCGGGAATGTTCTCCAGTCGGGAGTGTTCTCCTGTCGGGAGTGTGTCCTGTCGGGAGTGTTCTCCTGTCGGGAGTGTTCTCCTGTCGGGAGTGTTCTCCTGTCGGGAGTGTTCTCTTGTCTAGAGTGTGTCCTGTCGGGAGTGGGTCCTGTCGGGAGTGTGTCCTGTCGGGAGTGTTCTCCTGTAGGGAGTGTGTCCTGTCGGGAATGTTCTCCAGTCGGGAGTGTTCTCCTGTCGGGAGTGTGTCCTGTCGGGAGTGTGTCCTGTCGGGAGTGTGTCCTGTCGGGAGTGTTCTCCTGTCGGGAGTGTCCTCCTGTCGGGAGTGTGTCCTGTCGGGAGTGTGTCCTGTCGGGAGTGTGTCCTGTCGGGAGTGTTCTCCTGTCGGGAGTGTGTCCTGTCGGGAGTGTTCTCCTGTCGGGAGTGTTCTCCTGTCGGGAGTGTTCTCCTGTCGGGAGTGTTCTCTTGTCTAGAGTGTGTCCTGTCGGGAGTGGGTCCTGTCGGGAGTGTGTCCTGTCGGGAGTGTTCTCCTGTCGGGAATGTTCTCCTGTCAGGAGTGTTCTCCTGTCAGGAGTGTTCTCCTGTCAGGAGCGTTCTCCTGTCGGGAGTGTTCTCCTGTCGGGAGTGTTCTCTTGTCTGGAGTGTGTCCTGTCGGGAGTGTGTGCTGTCGGGAGTGTTCTCCTGTCGGGAGTGTTCTCCTGTCGGGAGTGTTCTCCTGTCGGGAGTGTGTCCTGTCGGGAATGTTCTCCAGTCGGGAGTGTTCTCCTGTCGGGAGTGTGTCCTGTCGGGAGTGTGTCCTGTCGGGAGTGTTCTCCTGTCGGGAGTTTGTCCTGTCGGGTATGTTCTCCTGTCAGGTGTGTTCTCCTGTCGGGAGTGTTCTCCTGTCGGGAGTGTTCTCCAGTCGGGAGTGTTCTCCTGTCGGGAGTGTTTCCTGTCGGGAGTGTGTCCTGTCGGGAGTGTTCTCCTGTCGGGAGTTTGTCCTGTCGGGTATGTTCTCCTGTCAGGTGTGTTCTCCTGTCGGGAGTGTTCTCCTGTCGGGAGTGTTCTCCTGTCGGGAGTGTTCTCCTGTCAGGAGTGTTCTCTTGTCTGGAGTGTGTCCTGTCGGTAGTGTGTCCTGTCGGGAGTGTGTCCTGTCGGGAGTTTTCTCCTGTCGGGAGTGTTCTCCTGTCGAGAGTGTTCTCCTGTCGGGAGTGTTCTCCTGTCGGGAGTGTGTCCTGTCGGGAGTGTTCTCCTGTCGGGAGTGTTCGCCTGTCGGGAATGTTCTCCAGTCGGGAGTGTTCTCCAGTCGGGAGTGTTCTCCTGTCGGGAGTGTGTCCTGTCGGGAATGTTCTCCAGTCGGGAGTGTTCTCCTGTCGGGAGTGTGTCCTGTCGGGAGTGTTCTCCTGTCGGGAGTGTTCTCCTGTCGGGAGTGTTCTCCTGTCGGGAATGTTCTCCTGTCGGGAGTGTGTCCTGTCGGGAGTGGGTCCTGTCGGGAGGGTGTCCTGTCGGGAGTGTTCTCCTGTCGGCAGTGTTCTCCTGTCGGGAGTGTTCTCCTGTCGGGAGTGTTCTCCTGTCGGGAGTGTTCTCCTGTCGGGAGTGTGTCCTGTCGGGAGGGTTCTCCTGTCGGGAGGGTTCTCCTGTCGGGAGGGTTCTCCTGTCGGGAGTGTGTCCTGTCGGGAGTGTTCTCCTGTCGGGAGTGTGTCCTGTCGGGAATGTTCTCCTGTCCGGAGTGTTCTCCTGTCGGGAGTGTGTCCTGTCGGGAGTGTTCTCCTGTCGGGAGTGTTCTCCTGTCGGGAGTGTTCTCCTGTCGGGAGTGTTCTCCTGTCCGGAGTGTTCTCCTGTCGGGAGTGTTCTCCTGTCCGGAGTGTGTCCTGTCGGGAGTGTTCTCCTGTCGGAAGTGTTCTCCTGTCGGAAGTGTTCTCCTGTCGGGTGTGTTCTCCTGTCGGGTGTGTTCTCCTGTCGGGAGTTTGTCCTGTCGGGAATGTTCTCCTGTCAGGAGTTTTCTCCTGTCGGGAGTTTGTCCTGTCGGGAGTTTGTCCTGTCGGGAGTGTTCTCTTGTCTGGAGTGTGTCCTGTCGGGAGTGTGTCCTGTCGGGAGTGTTCTCCTGTCGGGAGTGTTCTGCTGTCGAGAGTGTTCTCCAGTCGGGAGTGTTCTCCTGGCGGGAGTGTGTCCTGTCGGGGGTGTTCTCCTGTCGGGAGTGTTCTCCTGTCGGGAGTGTTCTCCTGTCGGGAGTGTGTCCTGTCGGGAATGTTCTCCAGTCGGGAGTGTTCTCCTGTCGGGAGTGTGTCCTGTCGGGAGTGTTCTCCTGTCGGGAGTTTGTCCTGTCGGGAATGTTCTCCTGTCGGGAGTGTTCTCCTGTCGGGAGTGTTCTCCTGTCGGGAGTGTTCTCCTGTCGGAAGTGTTCTCCTGTCGGGAGTGTTCTCCTGTCGGGAGTGTGTCCTGTCGGGAGTGTTCTCCTGTCGGGAGTTTGTCCTGTCGGGAATGTTCTCCTGTCAGGAGTGTTCTCCTGTCGGGAGATTGTCCTGTCGGGAGTGTTCTCCTGTCGGGAGTGTTCTCCTGTCGGGAGTGTGTCCTGTCGGGAATGTTCTCCAGTCGGGAGTGTTCTCCTGTCGGGAGTGTGTCCTGTCGGGAGGGTTCTCCTGTCGGGAGTTTGTCCTGTCGGGTATGTTCTCCTGTCGGGAGTGTTCTCCTGTCGGGAGTGTTCTCCTGTCGGGAGTGTTCTCCTGTCGGGAGTGTTCTCTTGTCTAGAGTGTGTCCTGTCGGGAGTGGGTCCTGTCGGGAGTGTTCTCCTGTCGGGAGTGTTCTCCTGTCGAGAGTGTTCTCCTGTCGGGAGTTTTCTCCTGTCGGGAGTGTTCTCCTGTCGGGAGTGTGTCCTGTCGGGAGTGTTCTCCTGTCGGGAGTGTTCTCCTGTCGGGAGTGTTCTCCTGTCGGGAGTGTTCTCTTGTCTAGAGTGTGTCCTGTCGGGAGTGGGTCCTGTCGGGAGTGTGTCCTGTCGGGAGTGTTCTCCTGTCGGGAGTGTGTCCTGTCGGGAATGTTCTCCAGTCGGGAGTGTTCTCCTGTCGGGAGTGTGTCCTGTCGGGAGTGTGTCCTGTCGGGAGTGTTCTCCTGTCGGGAGTGTCCTCCTGTCGGGAGTGTGTCCTGTCGGGAGTGTGTCCTGTCGGGAGTGTGTCCTGTCGGGAGTGTTCTCCTGTCGGGAGTGTGTCCTGTCGGGAGTGTTCTCCTGTCGGGAGTGTTCTCCTGTCGGGAGTGTTCTCCTGTCGGGAGTGTTCTCTTGTCTAGAGTGTGTCCTGTCGGGAGTGGGTCCTGTCGGGAGTGTGTCCTGTCGGGAGTGTTCTCCTGTCGGGAGTGTGTCCTGTCGGGAATGTTCTCCAGTCGGGAGTGTTCTCCTGTCGGGAGTGTGTCCTGTCGGGAGTGTGTCCTGTCGGGAGTGTTCTCCTGTCGGGAGTTTGTCCTGTCGGGAATGTTCTCCTGTCGGGAGTGTCCTCCTGTCGGGAGTGTTCTCCTGTCGGGAGTGTGTCCTGTCGGGAGTGTTCTCCTGTCGGAAGTGTTCTCCAGTCGGGAGTGTTCTCCTGTCGGGAGTGTGTCCTGTCGGGAGTGTTCTCCTGTCGGGAGTTTGTCCTGTCGGGAATGTTCTCCTGTCAGGAGCGTTCTCCTGTCGGGAGATTGTCCTGTCGGGAGTGTTCTCCTGTCGGGAGTGTTCTCCTGTCGGGAGTGTTCTCCTGTCGGGAGTGTTCTCCTGTCGGGAGTGTGTCCTGTCGGGAATGTTCTCCAGTCGGGAGTGTTCTCCTGTCGGGAGTGTGTCCTGTCGGAAGGGTTCTCCTGTCGGGAGTTTGTCCTGTCGGGTATGTTCTCCTGTCAGGAGTGTTCTCCTGTCGGGAGTGTTCTCCTGTCGGGAGTGTTCTCCTGTCGGGAGTGTTCTCCTGTCGGGAGTGTTCTCCTGTCGGGAGTGTTCTCCTGTCGGGAGTGTTCTCCTGTCGGGAGTGTTCTCTTGTCTAGAGTGTTCTCTTGTCTAGAGTGGGTCCTGTCGGGAGTGGGTCCTGTCGGGAGTGTTCTCCTGTCGGGAGTGTTCTCCTGTCGAGAGTGTTCTCCTGTCGGGAGTGTTCTCCTGTCGGGAGTGTGTCCTGTCGGGAGTGTTCTCCTGTCGGGAGTGTTCTCCTGTCGGGAGTGTTCTCCTGTCGGGAGTGTGTCCTATCGGGAATGTTCTCCAGTCGGGAGTGTTCTCCTGTCGGGAGTGTGTCCTGTCGGGAGTGTTCTCCTGTCGGGAGTGTTCTCCTGTCGGGAGTGTTCTCCTGTCGGGAGTGTTCTCTTGTCTAGAGTGTGTCCTGTCGGGAGTGGGTCCTGTCGGGAGTGTGTCCTGTCGGGAGTGTTCTCCTGTCGGGAGTGTGTCCTGTCGGGAATGATCTCCAGTCGGGAGTGTTCTCCTGTCGGGAGTGTGTCCTGTCGGGAGTGTGTCCTGTCGGGAGTGTGTCCTGTCGGGAGTGTATCCTGTCGGGAGTGTCCTCCTGTCGGGAGTGTGTCCTGTCGGGAGTGTGTCCTGTCGGGAGTGTGTCCTGTCGGGAGTGTTCTCCTGTCGGGAGTGTGTCCTGTCGGGAGTGTTCTCCTGTCGGGAGTGTTCTCCTGTCGGGAGTGTTCTCCTGTCGGGAGTGTTCTCTTGTCTAGAGTGTGTCCTGTCGGGAGTGGGTCCTGTCGGGAGTGTGTCCTGTCGGGAGTGTTCTCCTGTCGGGAGTGTGTCCTGTCGGGAATGTTCTCCAGTCGGGAGTGTTCTCCTGTCGGGAGTGGGTCCTGTCGGGAGTGTGTCCTGTCGGGAGTGTTCTCCTGTCGGGAGTTTGTCCTGTCGGGAATGTTCTCCTGTCGGGAGTGTCCTCCTGTCGGGAGTGTTCTCCTGTCGGGAGTGTTCTCCTGTCGGGAGTGTGTCCTGTCGGGAGTGTTCTCCTGTCGGAAGTGTTCTCCAGTCGGGAGTGTTCTCCTGTCGGGAGTGTGTCCTGTCGGGAGTGTTCTCCTGTCGGGAGTTTGTCCTGTCGGGAATGTTCTCCTGTCGGGAGTTTGTCCTGTCGGGAATGTTCTCCTGTCAGGAGTGTTCTCCTGTCGGGAGATTGTCCTGTCGGGAGTGTTCTCCTGTCGGGAGTGTTCTCCTGTCGGGAGTGTTCTCCTGTCGGGAGTGTGTCCTGTCGGGAATGTTCTCCAGTCGGGAGTGTTCTCCTGTCGGGAGTGTGTCCTGTCGGGAGGGTTCTCCTGTCGGGAGTTTGTCCTGTCGGGTATGTTCTCCTGTCAGGAGTGTTCTCCTGTCGGGAGTGTTCTCCTGTCGGGAGTGTTCTCCTGTCGGGAGTGTTCTCCTGTCGGGAGTGTTCTCCTGTCGGGAGTGTTCTCCTGTCGGGAGTGTTCTCTTGTCTAGAGTGTTCTCTTGTCTAGAGTGTGTCCTGTCGGGAGTGGGTCCTGTCGGGAGTGTTCTCCTGTCGGGAGTGTTCTCCTGTCGAGAGTGTTCTCCTGTCGGGAGTGTTCTCCTGTCGGGAGTGTGTCCTGTCGGGAGTGTTCTCCTGTCGGGAGTGTTCTCCTGTCGGGAGTGTTCTCCTGTCGGGAGTGTGTCCTATCGGGAATGTTCTCCAGTCGGGAGTGTTCTCCTGTCGGGAGTGTGTCCTGTCGGGAATGATCTCCAGTCGGGAGTGTTCTCCTGTCGGGAGTGTGTCCTGTCGGGAGTGTATCCTGTCGGGAGTGTTCTCCTGTCGGAAGTGTTCTCCTGTCGGGAATGTTCTCCTGTCGGGAATGTTCTCCTGTCGGGAATGTTCTCTTGTCGGGAGTGGGTCCTGTCGGGAGTGGGTCCTGTCGGGAGTGTGTCCTGTCGGGAGTGTTCTCCTGTCGGCAGTGTTCTCCTGTCGGGAGTGTTCTCCTGTCGGGAGTGTTCTCCTGTCGGGAGTGTTCTCCTGTCGGGAGGGTTCTCCTGTCGGGAGGGTTCTCCTGTCGGGAGAGTGTCCTGTCGGGAGTGTTCTCCTGTCGGGAGTGTTCTCCTGTCGGGAGTGTGTCCTGTCGGGAGTGTTCTCCTGTCGGGAGTGTTCTCCTGTCGGGAGTGTTCTCCTGTCGGGAGTGTGTCCTGTCGGGAATGTTCTCCAGTCGGAAGTGTTCTCCTGTCGGAAGTGTTCTCCTGTCGGGAGTGTTCTCCTGTCGGGAGTGTGTCCTGTCGGGAGAGTTCTCCTGTCGGGAGTTTGTCCTGTCGGGAATGTTCTCCTGTCAGGAGTGTTCTCCTGTCGGGAGTTTGTCCTGTCGGGAGTGTTCTCCTGTCGGGAGTGTGTCCTGTCGGGAGAGTTCTCCTGTCGGGAGTTTGTCCTGTCGGGAGTGTTCTCCTGTCGGGAGTGTTCTCCTGTCGGGAGTTTGTCCTGTCGGGAGTGTTCTCCTGTCGGGAGTGTTCTCCTGTCGGGAGTGTGTCCTGTCGGGAATGTTCTCCAGTCGGGAGTGTTCTCCTGTCGGGAGTGTGTCCTGTCGGGAGTGTGTCCTGTCGGGAGTGTTCTCCTGTCGGGAGTTTGTCCTGTCGGGTATGTTCTCCTGTCAGGTGTGTTCTCCTGTCGGGAGTGTTCTCCTGTCGGGAGTGTTCTCCTGTCGGGAGTGTTCTCCTGTCAGGAGTGTTCTCTTATCTGGAGTGTGTCCTGTCGGTAGTGTGTCCTGTCGGGAGTGTGTCCTGTCGGGAGTTTTCTCCTGTCGGGAGTGTTCTCCTGTCGAGAGTGTTCTCCTGTCGGGAGTGTTCTCCTGTCGGGAGTGTGTCCTGTCGGAAGTGTTCTCCTGTCGGGAGTGTTCGCCTGTCGGGAATGTTCTCCAGTCGGGAGTGTTCTCCAGTCGGGAGTGTTCTCCTGTCGGGAGTGTGTCCTGTCGGGAATGTTCTCCAGTCGGGAGTGTTCTCCTGTCGGGAGTGTGTCCTGTCGGGAGTGTTCTCCTGTCGGGAGTGTTCTCCTGTCGGGAGTGTTCTCCTGTCGGGAATGTTCTCCTGTCGGGAGTGTGTCCTGTCGGGAGTGGGTCCTGTCGGGAGGGTGTCCTGTCGGGAGTGTTCTCCTGTCGGCAGTGTTCTCCTGTCGGGAGTGTTCTCCTGTCGGGAGTGTTCTCCTGTCGGGAGTGTTCTCCTGTCGGGAGTGTGTCCTGTCGGGAGGGTTCTCCTGTCGGGAGGGTTCTCCTGTCGGGAGGGTTCTCCTGTCGGGAGGGTTCTCCTGTCGGGAGTGTGTCCTGTCGGGAGTGTTCTCCTGTCGGGAGTGTGTCCTGTCGGGAATGTTCTCCTGTCCGGAATGTTCTCCTGTCGGGAGTGTGTCCTGTCGGGAGTGTTCTCCTGTCGGGAGTGTTCTCCTGTCGGGAGTGTTCTCCTGTCGGGAGTGTTCTCCTGTCCGGAGTGTGTCCTGTCGGGAGTGTTCTCCTGTCGGAAGTGTTCTCCTGTCGGAAGTGTTCTCCTGTCGGGTGTGTTCTCCTGTCGGGAGTTTGTCCTGTCGGGAGTGTTCTCCTGTCGGGAGTGTTCTCTTGTCTGGAGCGTGTCCTGTCGGGAGTGTTCTCCTGTCGGGAGTGTTCTCCTGTCGGGAGTGTTCTCCTGTCGGGAGTGTTCTCCTGTCGGGAGTGTTCTCCTGTCGGGAGTGTTCTCCTGTCCGGAGTGTGTCCTGTCCGGAGTGTTCTCCTGTCGGAAGTGTTCTCCTGTCGGAAGTGTTCTCCTGTCGGGTGTGTTCTCCTGTCGGAAGTTTGTCCTGTCGGGAATGTTCTCCTGTCGAGAGTGTTCTCCAGTCGGGAGTGTTCTCCTGGCGGGAGTGTGTCCTGTCGGGGGTGTTCTCCTGTCGGGAGTGTTCTCCTGTCGGGAGTGTTCTCCTGTCGGGAGTGTGTCCTGTCGGGAATGTTCTCCAGTCGGGAGTGTTCTCCTGTCGGGAGTGTGTCCTGTCGGGAGTGTTCTCCTGTCGGGAGTTTGTCCTGTCGGGAATGTTCTCCTGTCGGGAGTGTTCTCCTGTCGGGAGTGTGTCCTGTCGGGAGTGTGTCCTGTCGGGAGTGTTCTCCTGTCGGGAGTTTGTCCTGTCGGGAATGTTCTCCTGTCGGGAGTGTCCTCCTGTCGGGAGTGTTCTTCTGTCGGGAGTGTGTCCTGTCGGGAGTGTTCTCCTGTCGGAAGTGTTCTCCTGTCGGGAGTGTTCTCCTGTCGGGAGTGTTCTCCTGTCGGGAGTGTTCTCCTGTCGGGAGTGTGTCCTGTCGGGAGTGTTCTCCTGTCGGAAGTGTTCTCCTGTCGGGAGTGTTCTCCTGTCGGGAGTGTGTCCTGTCGGGAGTGTTCTCCTGTTGGGAGTTTGTCCTGTCGGGAATGTTCTCCTGTCAGGAGTGTTCTCCTGTCGGGAGATTGTCCTGTCGGGAGTGTTCTCCTGTCGGGAGTGTTCTCCTGTCGGGAGTGTGTCCTGTCGGGAATGTTCTCCAGTCGGGAGTGTTCTCCTGTCGGGAGTGTGTCCTGTCGGGAGGGTTCTCCTGTCGGGAGTTTGTCCTGTCGGGTATGTTCTCCTGTCGGGAGTGTTCTCCTGTCGGGAGTGTTCTCCTGTCGGGAGTGTTCTCTTGTCTAGAGTGTGTCCTGTCGGGAGTGGGTCCTGTCGGGAGTGTTCTCCTGTCGGGAGTGTTCTCCTGTCGAGAGTGTTCTCCTGTCGGGAGTTTTCTCCTGTCGGGAGTGTTCTCCTGTCGGGAGTGTGTCCTGTCGGGAGTGTTCTCCTGTCGGGAGTGTTCTCCTGTCGGGAGTGTTCTCCTGTCGGGAGTGTTCTCTTGTCTAGAGTGTGTCCTGTCGGGAGTGGGTCCTGTCGGGAGTGTGTCCTGTCGGGAGTGTTCTCCTGTCGGGAGTGTGTCCTGTCGGGAATGTTCTCCAGTCGGGAGTGTTCTCCTGTCGGGAGTGTGTCCTGTCGGGAGTGTGTCCTGTCGGGAGTGTTCTCCTGTCGGGAGTGTGTCCTGTCGGGAGTGTTCTCCTGTCGGGAGTTTGTCCTGTCGGGAATGTTCTCCTGTCGGGAGTGTCCTCCTGTCGGGAGTGTTCTCCTGTCGGGAGTGTGTCCTGTCGGGAGTGTTCTCCTGTCGGAAGTGTTCTCCTGTCGGGAGTGTTCTCCTGTCGGGAGTGTGTCCTGTCGGGAGTGTTCTCCTGTCGGGAGTTTGTCCTGTCGGGAGTGTTCTCCTGTCGGGAGTGTTCTCCTGTCGGGAGTGTTCTGCTGTCGAGAGTGTTCTCCTGACGGGAGTGTGTCCTGTCGGGGGTGTTCTCCTGTCGGGAGTGTTCTCCTGTCGGGAGTGTTCTCTTGTCGGGAGTGTGTCCTGTCGGGAATGATCTCCAGTCGGGAGTGTTCTCCTGTCGGGAGTGTGTCCTGTCGGGAGTGTATCCTGTCGGGAGTGTTCTCCTGTCGGGAGTTTGTCCTGTCGGGAATGTTCTCCTGTCAGGAGTGTTCTCCTGTCGGGAGTTTGTCCTGTTGGGAGTGTTCTCCTGTCGGGAGTGTTCTCTTGTCTGGAGTGTGTCCTGTCGGGAGTGTGTCCTGTCGGGAGTGTTCTCCTGTCGGGAGTGTTCTCCTGTCGAGAGTGTTCTCCTGTCGGGAGTGTTCTCCTGTCGGGAGTGTTCTCCTGTCGGGAGTGTGTCCTGTCGGGAGTGTTCTCCTGTCGAGAGTGTTCTCCTGTCGGGAGTGTTCTCCTGTCAGGAATGTTCTCCTGTCGGGAGTGTGTCCTGTCGGGAGAGGGTCCTGTCGGGAGTGTGTCCTGTCGGGAGTGTTCTCCTGTCGGCAGTGTTCTCCTGTCGGGAGTGTTCTCCTGTCGGGAGTGTTCTCCTGTCGGGAGTGTGTCCTGTCGGGAGCGTGTCCTGTCGGGAGTGTGTCCTGTCGGGAGTGTTCTCCTGTCGGGAGTTTGTCCTGTCGGGAATGTTCTCCTGTCGGGAGTGTCCTCCTGTCGGGAGTGTTCTCCTGTCGGGAGTGTGTCCTGTCGGGAGTGTTCTCCTGTCGGAAGTGTTCTCCTGTCGGGAGTGTTCTCCTGTCGGGAGTGTGTCCTGTCGGGAGTGTTCTCCTGTCGGGAGTTTGTCCTGTCGGGAATGTTCTCCTGTCAGGAGTGTTCTCCTGTCGGGAGATTGTCCTGTCGGGAGTGTTCTCCTGTCGGGAGTGTTCTCCTGTCAGGAGTGTGTCCTGTCGGGAATGTTCTCCAGTCGGGAGTGTTCTCCTGTCGGGAGTGTGTCCTGTCGGGAGGGTTCTCCTGTCGGGAGTTTGTCCTGTCGGGAGTTTGTCCTGTCGGGTATGTTCTCCTGTCAGGAGTGTTCTCCTGTCGGGAGTGTTCTCCTGTCGGGAGTGTTCTCCTGTCGGGAGTGTTCTCCTGTCGGGAGTGTTCTCTTGTCTAGAGTGTGTCCTGTCGGGAGTGGGTCCTGTCGGGAATGATCTCCAGTCGGGAGTGTTCTCCTGTCGGGAGTGTGTCCTGTCGGGAGTGTATCCTGTCGGGAGTGTTCTCCTGTCGGGAGTTTGTCCTATCGGGAATGTTCTCCTGTCAGGAGTGTTCTCCTGTCGGGAGTTTGTCCTGTTGGGAGTGTTCTCCTGTCGGGAGTGTTCTCTTGTCTGGAGTGTGTCCTGTCGGGAGTGTGTCCTGTCGGGAGTGTTCTCCTGTCGGGAGTGTTCTCCTGTCGAGAGTGTTCTCCTGTCGGGAGTGTTCTCCTGTCGGGAGTGTGTCCTGTCGGGAGTGTTCTCCTGTCGGCAGTGTTCTCCTGTCGGGAGTGTTCTCCTGTCAGGAATGTTCTCCTGTCGGGAGTGTGTCCTGTCGGGAGAGGGTCCTGTCGGGAGTGTGTCCTGTCGGGAGTGTTCTCCTGTCGGCAGTGTTCTCCTGTCGGCAGTGTTCTCCTGTCGGGAGTGTTCTCCTGTCGGGAGTGTGTCCTGTCGGGAGTGTGTCCTGTCGGGAGTGTGTCCTGTCGGGAGTGTTCTCCTGTCGGGAGTTTGTCCTGTCGGGAATGTTCTCCTGTCGGGAGTGTCCTCCTGTCGGGAGTGTTCTCCTGTCGGGAGTGTGTCCTGTCGGGAGTGTTCTCCTGTCGGAAGTGTTCTCCTGTCGGGAGTGTTCTCCTGTCGGGAGTGTGTCCTGTCGGGAGTGTTCTCCTGTCGGGAGTTTGTCCTGTCGGGAATGTTCTCCTGTCAGGAGTGTTCTCCTGTCGGGAGATTGTCCTGTCGGGAGTGTTCTCCTGTCGGGAGTGTTCTCCTGTCGGGAGTGTGTCCTGTCGGGAGTGTGTCCTGTCGGGAATGTTCTCCAGTCGGGAGTGTTCTCCTGTCGGGAGTGTGTCCTGTCGGGAGGGTTCTCCTGTCGGGAGTTTGTCCTGTCGGGAGTTTGTCCTGTCGGGTATGTTCTCCTGTCAGGAGTGTTCTCCTGTCGGGAGTGTTCTCCTGTCGGGAGTGTTCTCCTGTCGGGAGTGTTCTCTTGTCTAGAGTGTGTCCTGTCGGGAGTGGGTCCTGTCGGGAGTGTTCTCCTGTCGGGAGTGTTCTCCTGTCGGGAGTGTTCTCCTGTCGGGAGTGTTCTCCTGTCGAGAGTGTTCTCCTGTCGGGAGTGTTCTCCTGTCGGGAGTGTGTCCTGTCGGGAGTGTTCTCCTGTCGGGAGTGTTCTCCTGTCGGGAGTGTTCTCCTGTCGGGAGTGTTCTCCTGTCGGGAGTGTGTCCTATCGGGAATGTTCTCCAGTCGGGAGTGTTCTCCTGTCGGGAGTGTGTCCTGTCGGGAATGATCTCCAGTCGGGAGTGTTCTCTTGTCTAGAGTGTGTCCTGTCGGGAGTGGGTCCTGTCGGGAGTGTTCTCCTGTCGGGAGTGTTCTCCTGTCGAGAGTGTTCTCCTGTCGGGAGTGTTCTCCTGTCGGGAGTGTGTCCTGTCGGGAGTGTTCTCCTGTCGGGAGTGTTCTCCTGTCGGGAGTGTTCTCCTGTCGGGAGTGTTCTCCTGTCGGGAGTGTGTCCTATCGGGAATGTTCTCCAGTCGGGAGTGTTCTCCTGTCGGGAGTGTGTCCTGTCGGGAATGATCTCCAGTCGGGAGTGTTCTCCTGTCGGGAGTGTGTCCTGTCGGGAGTGTATCCTGTCGGGAGTGTTCTCCTGTCGGGAGTGTTCTCCTGTCGGGAGTGTTCTCCTGTCGGGAATGTTCTCCTGTCGGGAATGTTCTCTTGTCGGGAGTGTGTCCTGTCGGGAGTGGGTCCTGTCGGGAGTGTGTCCTGTCGGGAGTGTTCTCCTGTCGGCAGTGTTCTCCTGTCGGGAGTGTTCTCCTGTCGGGAGTGTTCTCCTGTCGGGAGTGTGTCCTGTCGGGAGGGTTCTCCTGTCGGGAGGGTTCTCCTGTCGGGAGGGTTCTCCTGTCGGGAGTGTGTCCTGTCGGGAGTGTTCTCCTGTCGGGAGTGTTCTCCTGTCGGGAGTGTGTCCTGTCGGGAGTGTTCTCCTGTCGGGAGTGTTCTCCTGTCGGGAGTGTTCTCCTGTCGGGAGTGTGTCCTGTCGGGAATGTTCTCCTGTCCGGAGTGTTCTCCTGTCGGGAGTGTGTCCTGTCGGGAGTGTTCTCCTGTCGGGAGTGTTCTCCTTTCGGGAGTGTGTCCTGTCGGGAGTGTTCTCCTGTCGGAAGTGTTCTCCAGTCGGGAGTGTTCTCCTGTCAGGAGTGTGTCCTGTCGGGAGAGTTCTCCTGTCTGGAGTTTGTCCTGTCGGGAATGTTCTCCTGTCAGGAGTGTTCTCCTGTCGGGAGTTTGTCCTGTCGGGAGTGTTCTCCTGTCGGGAGTGTGTCCTGTCGGGAGAGTTCTCCTGTCGGGAGTTTGTCCTGTCGGGAGTGTTCTCCTGTCGGGAGTGTTCTCTTGTCTGGAGTGTGTCCTGTCGGGAGTGTGTCCAGTCGGGAGTGTTCTCCTGTCGGGAGTGTTCTCCTGTCGGGAGTGTTCTCCTGTCGGGAGTGTTCTCCTGTCGGGAGTGTTCTCCTGTCGGGAGTGTTCTCCTGTCGGGAGTGTTCTGCTGTCGAGAGTGTTCTCCTGACGGGAGTGTGTCCTGTCGGGGGTGTTCTCCTGTCGGGAGTGTTCTCCTGTCGGGAGTGTTCTCTTGTCGGGAGTGTGTCCTGTCGGGAATGTTCTCCAGTCGGGAGTGTGTCCTGTCGGGAGTGTATCCTGTCGGGAGTGTTCTCCTGTCGGGTGTTTGTCCTGTCGGGAATGTTCTCCTGTCAGGAGTGTTCTCCTGTCGGGAGTTTGTCCTGTTGGGAGTGTTCTCCTGTCGGGAGTGTTCTCTTGTCTGGAGTGTGTCCTGTCGGGAGTGTGTCCTGTCGGGAGTGTTCTCCTGTCGGGAGTGTTCTCCTGTCGAGAGTGTTCTCCTGTCGGGAGTGTTCTCCTGTCGGGAGTGTGTCCTGTCGGGAGTGTTCTCCTGTCGGCAGTGTTCTCCTGTCGGGAGTGTTCTCCTGTCAGGAATGTTCTCCTGTCGGGAGTGTGTCCTGTCGGGAGAGGGTCCTGTCGGGAGTGTGTCCTGTCGGGAGCGTTCTCCTGTCGGGACGGTTCTCCTGTCGGGAGTGTTCTCCTGTCGGGAGTGTTCTCCTGTCGGGAGTGTTCTCCTGTCGGGAGTGTGTCCTGTCGGGAGTGTTCTCCTGTCGGGAGTGTTCTCCTGTCGGGAGTGTGTCCTGTCGGGAGTGTGTCCTGTTGGGAGTGTGTCCTGTCGGGAATGTTCTCCTGTCCGGAGTGTTCACCTTTCGGGAGTGTGTCCTGTCGGGAGTGTGTCCTGTCGGGAGTGTTCTCCTGTCGGGAGTGTTCTCCTGTCGGGAGTGTTCTCCTGTCGGGAGTGTTCTCCTGTCGGGAGTGTGTCCTGTCGGGAGTGTGTCCTGTCGGGAGTGTGTCCTGTCGGGAGTGTGTCCTGTCGGGTGTGTTCTCCGGTCGGGAGTGTGTCCTGTCGGGAGTGTCCTCCTGTCGGGAGTGTGTCCTGTCGGGAGTGTGTCCTGTCGGGAGTGTGTCCTGTCGGGAGTGTGTCCTCTCGGAAGTATTCTCCTGTCGGGAGGGTTCTCCTGTCGGGAGTGTGTCCTGTCGGGAGTGTTCTCCTGTCGGAAGTGTTCTCCTGTTGTAAGTGTTCTCCTGTCGGGTGTGTTCTCCTGTCGGGAGTGTGTCCTGTCGGGAGTGTTCTCCTGTCGGGAGTTTGTCCTGTCGGGAATGTTCTCCTGTCAGGAGTTTTCTCCTGTCGGGAGATTGTCCTGTCGGGAGTTTGTCCTGTCGGGAGTGTTCTCTTGTCTGGAGTGTGTCCTGTCGGGAGTGTGTCCTGTCGGGAGTGTTCTCCTGTCGGGAGTGTTCTGCTGTTGAGAGTGTTCTCCAGTCGGGAGTGTTCTCCTGGCGGGAGTGTGTCCTGTCGGGGGTGTTCTCCTGTCGGGAGTGTTCTCCTGTCGGGAGTGTTCTCCTGTCGGGAGTGTTCTCCAGTCGGGAGTGTGTCCTGTCGGGAGTGTTCTCCTGTCGGGAGTGTTCTCCTGTCGGGAGTGTGTCCTGTCGGGAGTGTTCTCCTGTCGGGGGTGTGTCCTGTCGGGAGTGTTCTCCTGTCGGGAGTGTGTCCTGTCGGTATTGTTCTCCTGTCGGTAGTGTTCTCCTGTCGGGAGTGTTCTCCTGTCGGGAGTGTGTCCTGTCGGGAGTGTGTCCTGTCGGGAGTGTGTCCTGTCGGGAGTGTGTCCTGTCGGGAGTGTGTCCTGTCGGGAGTGTGTCCTGTCGGGAGTGTGTCCTGTCGGGAGTGTTCTCCTGTCGGGAGTGTTCTCCTGTCGGGAGTGTGTCCTGTCGGGAGTGTGTCCTGTCGGGAGTGTGTCCTGTCGGGAGTGTGTCCTGTCGGGAGTGTTCTCCTGTCGGGAGTGTTCTCCTGTCGGGAGTGTTCTCCTGTCGGGAGTGTGTCCTGTCGGGATTGTTCTCCTGTCGGGATTGTTCTCCTGTCGGGATTGTTCTCCTGTCGGGATTGTTCTCCTGTCGGGATTGTTCTCCTGTCGGGATTGTTCTCCTGTCGGGATTGTGTCCTGTCGGGAGTGTTCTCCTGTCGGGAGTGTTCTCCTGTCGGGTGTGTTCTCCTGTCGGGAGTGTGTCCGGTCGGGAGTGTGTCCTGTCGGGAGTGTTCTCCTGTCGGGAGTGTTCTCCTGTCGGGAGTGTTCTCCTGTCGGGAGTGTTCTCCTGTCGGGAGTGTTCTCCTGTCGGGAGTGTTCTCCAGTCGGGAGTGTGTCCTGTCGGGAGTGTTCTCCTGTCGGGAGTGTTCTCCTGTCGGGAGTGTGTCCTGTCGGGAGTGTTCTCCTGTCGGGGGTGTGTCCTGTCGGGAGTGTTCTCCTGTCGGGAGTGTGTCCTGTCGGGAGTGTTCTCCTGTCGGGAGTGTTCTCCTGTCGGGAGTGTGTCCTGTCGGGAGTGTTCTCCTGTCGGGAGTGTGTCCTGTCGGGAGTGTGTCCTGTCGGGAGTGTGTCCTGTCGGGAGTGTTCTCCTGTCGGGAGTGTTCTCCTGTCGAGAGTGTTCTCCTGTCGGGAGTGTTCTCCTGTCGGGAGTGTGTCCTGTCGGGAGTGTTCTCCTGTCGGTAGTGTGTTCTGTCGGGAGTGTTCTCCTGTCGAGAGTGTTCTCCTGTCGGGAGTGTGTCCTGTCAGGAGTGTTCTCCTGTCGGGAGTGTGTCCTGTCGGGAGTGTGTCCTGTCGGGAGTGTGTCCTGTCGGGAGTGTGTCCTATCGGGAGTGTTCACCTTTCGGGAGTGTTCTCCTGTCGGGAGTGTTCTCCTGTCGGGAGTGTTCTCCTGTCGGGAGTGTGTCCTGTCGGGAGTGTTCACCTGTCGGGAGTGTTCACCTGTCGGGAGTGTGTCCTGTTGGGTGTGTTCTCCTGTCGGGAGTGTGTCCTGTCGGGAGTGTTCTCCTGTCGGGAGTGTGTCCTGTTGGGAGTGTACTCCTGTCGGGAGTGTTTCCTGTCGGGAGTGTGTCCTGTCGGGGGTGCTCTCCTGTCGGGAGTGTTTTCCTGTCGGGACTGTGTCCTGTCGGTAGTGTTCTCCTGTCGGGAGTGTTCTCCTGTCGGCAGTGTGTCCTGTTGGGAGTGTTCACCTGTCGGGAGTGTGTCCTGTTGGGAGTGTTCTCCTGTCGGGAGTGTTCTCCTGTTGGGAGTGTTCTCCTGTCGGGAGTGTGTCCTGTTGGGAGTGTTCTCCTGTTGGGAGTGTTTCCTCTCGGGAGTGTGTCCTGTCGGGGGTGCTCTCCTGTCGGGAGTGTTTTCCTGTCGGGACTGTGTCCTGTCGGTAGTGTTCTCCTGTCGGGAGTGTTCTCCTGTCGGGAGTGTTCTCCTGTCGGGAGTGTGTCCTGTCAGGAGTGTTCTCCTGTCGGGAGTGTGTCCTGTCGGGAGTTTTCTCCTGTCAGGAGTTTTCTCCTGTTGGGCGTGTGTCCTGTTGGGAGTGTTCTCCTGTTGGAAGTGTGTCTTGTCGGGAGTGCTCTCCTGTCGGGTGTGTGACCGGTGACAGAGCATCTAATAGACATTGCTGAGCTGCCTTTAAATGGCTCCTTCCTGTTTTCCAAAATTTAACAGCTCGTCTTGCCAAATGACAGGAACAGGAGACTATTCATTCCTAGAGCTTGTTCAGCCATTCAGCGGGATCATGTCTGACTACGACCTCTCTCCTTTGCCCCATATCCTTTAATATCTTTGGTTAACGAAAATCTGTCAATTTCAGATTAAAAATTTCCATTTGATTTAACCTCAATTAGTGTTTGTGGAAGGGAGTTCCAAACTCCTCCCATCCTTTGTGTGAAGAAGTGTTTCCTCTTTACTGTCTTGAAAGGTCTGCCTCTCATTTCTAGACTCTGCCCCCTAGTCCTAGACTGTCCAACCAGCAGAAATAGTTTCTCAGCTCACCTATCTGTTCCTCTTATTAAATTAACAATCGGAAAGGAGAGAGAGAGAGGGGAAAGTGAGAGAGCTATCGTTTTCCAATTCCAATGCCTGATGATTCTGATTAAGGATGTCCGAGGAACATAGGAACATACAAACATATGAACATACAAATATTTGAATCAGTAGCAGGAATAGGCCATTCGTCCCCTCGAGCCTTCTCTGCTATTCAATAAGATCATGGCAGACCTGGGTGTGGCCTCAGCTCCAGTTTCCTTCCTACCCCCGATAACCTTTGACTCCCTTGTCAATCAAAAATCTAACTCAGCCTTGAATATATTCAATGACTCAGCCTCCACTGCTCTCTGGGGAAGAGAATTCCACAGACCAATGAGCCTCTGAGTGAAAAACATTTCTTCTCATCTCTGTCTCAAATGGGAGACCTCTTATTTTTAAACTGTGTGCCTAGTTCTAGTCTCTCCCATGAAGGGAAACACTCTTTCAGCATCTACCCTCTCCCCTCCGAATCTCATACATTTCAATAATGGAAGGGATCATCATCAGTGCTATCAAGCAGCACTTCCTGAGCAATAACCTGCTCACTGACGCTCAGTTTGGGTTCCACCAGGGCCACTCAGCTGCTGACCTCATTACAGCCTCGGTTCAAACATGGATGAAAGAGCTGAACTTCACACCACACAGGTGCCAGGCAATGACCATCTCCAACAAGAGAGAATCTAACCATCGGCCCATGACGTTCAATGGCATTACCAACACTGAATCCCCCACTATCAACATCCTGGGAGTTACCATTGACCAGAAACTGAACTGGACGAGCCACATAAATACTGTGGCTACAAGAGCAGGTCAGAGGCTAGGAATCCTGCGACGAGTAACTCAACTCCTGACTCCTCAAAGCCTGTCCACCACCTACAAAGCACAAGTCAAGAGTGTGATGGAATACTCTCCACTTGCCTGGATGAGTGCAGCTCCCACAACACTCAAGAAGCTTGACACCTTCCAGGACAAAGCAGCCGCTTGATTGGTGCCCCATCCACAAATATTCACTCCCTCCACCACTGACACACAGTAGCAGCAGTGTGTACCATCTACAAGATGCACTGCAGGAACTCACCAAGATCCTGCAACAGCAACTTCCAAACCTACAACCACTATCATCTAAAAGGACAAGGGGAGCAGATAGATGGGAACACCACCACCTGGAAGTTCCCCTCCAAGTCACTCACCATCCTGACTTGGAAATATATCACTGTTCCTTCACTGGCGCAGGGTCAAAATCCTGGAACTCCCACCCTAACAGCACTGTGGGTGTACCTACACCACAGGGACTGCAGCGGTTCAAGAAGGCAGCTCACCGCCACCTTCTCAAGGGCAACTAGGGATGGGCAATAAATGCTGATCTAGCCCAGGAACGCCCACATCCCATGAATGAATAAAAAATAAGATCTCCTCTCATTCATCTAAACTCCAATCAGGCCCAACCTGTCCAACCATTCCTCATATGGTGACCCCCCACCCCCCCCCATCTCAGGTATCAGTCAAGATTGAGCAGCCAATAACAAACTGACAGATTCATAAGGCCCACCTCCCTGAGGCCCTGTCCACCAGGGCAGTGACGCTGGATTTTGAGAGCACAAACCTGGCCAGCTGTGATCCTGTGGCCCTGCGGTAACTGATGAAAACATCAGGGCTGTCGGAGGGGGGCTGGAGACTGTCCAAGGCAAAACTGGAAGGCAGCAGCTCTGAAAGATAAAAACAGTTTCCCATCACCCATGCTTCAATGGTTAATACTCACCTCAGAGTGAGAAGACCATGGGTCCAAATCCCAGTCCAGAGAATCGAGCACAAAATCCAAAGCAGTACTGAGGGAGTGCTGCACTGTCAGAGGGTCAGTACTGAGGGAGAGCTGCACTGTAGGAGGATCAGTACTGTGGGAGTGCTGCACTATCGGACGGTCAGTACTGAGGGAGTGCTGCACTGTCGGAGGGTCAGTACTGAGGGAGTGCTGCAGTGTCGGACGGTCAGTACTGAGGGAGTGCCGCACTGTTGGAGGGTCAGTACTGAGGGAATGCTGCACTGTTAGTGGGTCAGTACTGAGGGTGTGCTGCACTGTTAGTGTGTCAGTACTGAGAGAGTGCTGCATTGTCGGACTGTCAGTACTGAGGGAGTGCTGCACTGTCGGAGGCTCAGTACTGTGGAAGTGCTGCACAGTTGGAGGGTCAATACAGAGGGAGTGCTGCACTGTCGGAGGGTCAGTACTGAGGGTGTGCTGCACTGTTAGTGGGTCAGTACTGAGGGAGTGCTGCACTGTCGGAGAGTCAATCCTGTGGGAGTGCTGCACTGTCAAAGGTGATGTGTTTCAGAGGAAACACGAAACAAAGCTAAATTTATGGCGGATGGATTATAAGGTGTCAGGGGAGTACTGGAGTAGTTGAGTCTGGAAATGACGAAGGCATGGATGAGGGTTTCAGTGGTGGATGAGCTGAGGCGGGAGCTGATGTCCCCTGGTGGAGTCGTGTGTTACTGACATGCAGTGGAATATTGAGGAGTCAGTGCTGAGAGATTGGGGAATCCCTTGGCTGTATTGTGTTACCTGACTCCTGCTTTACCTCTCCCTGCAGCCAGGATCCTGCTTCGATGAAATCCAATCTCGATCTGACAATCCAATTGCAGCTGCTGGTCTGTCACCTCGGGTAAAGTCCTCTTCCCAATCCCACAGTGCACCAGATTGTAGGTATACTGTCGAAAGCACGGGTCGATGCTGCCCAACCAATCAGCCAGGTTACTGGGATCACAGGTAGAGTAGTTGGCGTAAGTCTTTAATTCGGTCAACTCTCGGACAAATCTTTAAAAGGGAATGAATTTTTATCACTCAAATCAAATCGTTTCAAATGGCAAGTTGGACACAAAGTAAAGTTCCCTCTACACTGTCCCCATCAAACACTCCCAGGACAGGAACAGCACGGGGTTAGATACAGAGTAAAGCTCCCTCCACACTGTCCCCATCAAACACTCCCAGGACAGGTACAGCACGGGGTTAGATACAGAGTAAAGCTCCCTCTACACTGTCCCCATCAAACACTCCCAGGACAGGAACAGCACGGGGTTAGATATAGAGTAAATCTCCCTCTACACTGTCCCCATCAAACACTCCCAGGACAGGAACAGCACGGGGTTAGATATAGAGTAAATCTCCCTCTACACTGTCCCCATCAAACACTCCCAGGACAGGTACAGCACGGGGTTAGATACAGAGTAAAGCTCCCTCTACACTGTCCCCATCAAACACTCCCAGGACAGGTACAGCACGGGGTTAGATACAGAGTAAAGCTCCCTCTACACTGTCCCCACCAAACACCCAGGGCAGGTAGAGCATGGAGTTAGATACAGAGTAAAGCTCCCTCTACACTGTCCCCATCAAACACTCCCAGGATAGGTACAGCATGGGGTTAGATACAGAGTATATCTCCCTCTACAATGTCCGCATCAAACACTCCCAGGACAGGTACAGCACGGGGTTAGATACAGAGTAAAGCTCCCTCTACACTGTCCCCATCAAACACTCCCAGGACAGGTACAGTACAAGTTTAGATACAGAGTAAAGCTACTTCTACACTGTCCCCATCAAAGGGTCACCTTGGGATGTTCTCCCACCTTCTGCGTGTTACGCTGGACAATATTCCCAAATCTTCCCGTAATTCTGAATCAGTAATCATCAGGAGGAGATCCCCATCGACCTGCAGTTCCTGACAAATAGAGAAAACTGATTATAACTTATTGCTACAGGTTAAATGACAGATGTACACACACACTCATACACACACACTCTCATACACACACACACATATATACACACACAGTGACACACACACATACACACATCAACACTCACACATGCTCACACACATACCCTCACACACATAATCACATTCACATACTCACATTCATACACACGCTCACACACTCATCCTCACATACACACACACACACCCTCACACAAATTCATCCACACATGCACACATTCACCCTCACACCAACACACACACCCTCACCCACCCACACACACACACCCTCACACATACACACACACACATAGTGACACACGTAGTAACACACACACACACACACACACACAGTGACACACATACACAAACATACACACTCACCCACCCCCACACACAGATTCACACATAAACACACCAAGGCATATACACAAACACACACACACACTCACGCACAAACTCATCCTCACACACACACGCTCACCCACCCACACACCCCCACACTCACAGACACAGTGACACACACAGCGACACGCATATACACACACACACACTCACACCCACAAACACACACACAAAAACACACACAGTGACACACACACACACACACTCACCCATCCACACACACAGACTCACACTTCCTCACCCAGCCACACACACTCTCCTCCTTATACTCTCACACAGACACGCCCTCACACCTACACACACACACACTCACTCACCCATCCACACACACAGACTCACACTCCCTCACCCACTCACATACACTCTGCTCCTTATACTCTCACACAGACATGCCCTCACACCAACACACACACACACACACACACACACACAATCATGTCTTTGTGTATCTATTCCTATGTATTGGGTGCGAGTGAGTGTGTCTGGGTGTGTTTTAGTATGGAGTTTACAAGCAGAATGCAATGATAAGACAAGGCCATTCGGCCCTTCTCTCGGTTTAGCCATTCCCTGGACCCTGTGATGATGTTCCCCTGCTTACCAAGAATCTCTTGCAGCAGTCCATGAATCCAATCTGTTGGAGCCAGGTTTGAACTTCGCCAGGTTTCCAGTTCGGGACAGTCGGAGAAAGTCGTCGAGGGATCTTTTCTCCCATCAGATGCAGGGCTTTCTTAGCGAGGGTGGAAATGGTGGAGTTGCCAGAGTAACTAACCAATCTCTTCAGACTTTGTGTGGCTCCAATCTCATGGAATATCTGAAACATACCAGAAACACTCACTTAAAATAATCAAAATACAGCTGGGAATCTGAAATAAACATAGAAAAGAAACACAGATAATTCTTCTCTAAAGAGGGCTCATATTGGACTGAAACATTAATTTTGTTTCTCTCTCCAGAGTTAGGATTTTCAAGCACTTTCTGTTTTATTTAAAAGTGAGGGCATGTAGGAGGGGGAGGTGGGGAGAGGGCAGAGAGAGGGGGAGAAGGGAGAGAAGGTGGAGAGAGGAAGAAAGGGGGATGGGGAAAAGAGAGGGGGAGATAGAGAGGTGGGAGAGAGAAAGAGCGGGAGAGAGGTGGGGGTAGGGAGAGGGAGAGAATTGAAGAGAGGGGGAGAAAGGGGGAGAGGGGCAGAGAGAGAAGGAGAGAAAGAGAGAGGACAGGAAGATAGGAAAAGGTGGAGGGGTAGCTCTGTTAATTAAGGCTGGCCTTTGGATATCAGAGGGAGATGACCTTAGTTATAAAGATCAAGATATGGAATCAGTTTGGATGAGAATAAGAAATAGTAAGGGTAGGAAGTCCCTTGTGGGAGTAGTTTATAGGCCCCATAACAGTAACCACATTGTAGGATGGGGTATGCAGGAAGAAATAATGGGAGTTTGTGAGAAAGGTACAGTGATAATTTGGGGTTATTTTAATCTACACATAGATTGGATGAATCAGATTTGAAAGCTAGCCTGGAAGATGAGTTCATTGAGTATTTTTGGGTCAGTTTCTTAAAGCAGCACATTCTACAGCCAAGCAGGGCAAAAGTTATTCTTGATCTAGTAATATGCAATGAGACAGGATTAATTAATGATCTCATAGTAAAGGAGCCCCTAGGTAGCAGTAATCATAACATTATTGAATTTTGGAAGAGAAGGGCGGGTCTAAAACTAGTGTTTTAAACTTAAATAGGGGCAGTTTTGAGGGTATGAAGACAGAGGTGGCTGAAGTGAACTGGGGACTTAGATACGTCAGTAGAGATGCAGTGGCATACTCAGCAAGGTTACATTCCAGTGACAGAGAAAGACTCTAGGAGATAAATGCACCATCCATGGCTAACTAACTAAGTGAAATATAGTATCAAATTGAAAGTAAAAGCATATAATTCCATGAAGATGAGTGGCAGGTCAGAAGATTGGACAGAATATAAAGAACAGCAAAGAATGGCAAAAAAAATAATGAGGATGGAGAAATTAGAGCACAAGAGAAAGCCAGCTAGAAATATAAAACAGATAGTAAGCATTTCTACAAGCATTTAAAAAAGGAAAGATTAACTAAGGTGAGCTTGTTCCTCTAGACAGTGAGAATGGGGAATTAATCATGGAAAATAAGGAAATAGCAGATGAATTGAACAGATATTTTATACCTGTCTTCACTGTAGAGGACGCGAATAACACCCCAGGAATAATTGTGAATTAAGAGAGGGAGGAAATTAAACAATTGCAGTCACCAGGGAAAAGGCACTGAGAAAATTATTAGAACTAAAAAGCTGGCAAATCCCCAGGTTCTCATGGATTTCATCCTGGGGTCTTAAAAGAAATAGCTGCTGAGATAGCAGATGCATTGGCTTTAATTTTCCAAATATCCCTAGATTTGGAAAAGGTCACATTAGATTGGAAAATAACAAATGTAAGTCCTCTATTCAAGAAAGGAGGGAGACAGAAAGCAGGCCAGTTGGCTTAACATCTGTCATAGCGAAATTGCTGGAATCTATTATTTTGGAGGTTATAGCAGGGCACTTAGAAAATCTCAATGCAATCATGGAATGTTGGCATTTATTGCAAGGGCAATGGGATATAAAGTAAGGATTTTTGCTACAGTTGTATATGGTGTTGGTGAGACCACATCTGGAGTACTGTGTACATTTTTGATTTCCTTATTTAAGGATTTAAATGCGTTAGAAGCAGCTCAGAGAAGGTTCACTCGACTAATATCTGGGATGGGAGGGTGGGTTTTCTTATGAGGAAAGTTTAAACAACTTGGCCCCAAATCTGTTGGAGTTTAGAAGAATGAATCTTATTGAAACACATAAGATTCTGAGGGGACTTGACAGGGTGGATACTGAGAGACTGTTTCCCCTTCTGAGAGAGGCTAGATCCAGGGGACACAGTTTAAAAATAAGGCTCGCCCATTTAAGGCAGAGATGAGGAGAAATTTTTTTCTCTCAGAGAATCGTGAGTCTTTAGAGCTCGGAGGGTGGTGGAAGTGGGGTCACTGAATATTTTTAAGGCAGAGGTAGATAGATTTTTGACTGAGAAGGGAATCTAAGGTTATCGGGGTTCGGGGGGGAACGTGGAGTTGAGGCCACAATCAGCTCAGCCATGATCTTATTGAATGGCCAAGGAGGCTCGAGGGGCCTAATGACCTACTCCTGATTCGAATGTGCGTACGTTCATCTCACTCCTCCATTGTCCCTCAATCCCCTCCACAATCCTCTGACTTCTCACTCCCTGCTTCTTATTTCTCCTCCCACTCTCTCTGCATTCCCCCTCTCCTCACTCTCTCGCTCCACACTCTGTCCCTCAGTTGGTACCTGTGTCTTTTTCTGTTTGAGTTTGATACCAGCTTCGACACACAGGTAGAAAGCTGCCATGCACTGAGCCTCAATCCGTGAACTGTCTAACAGCTGCACCAGTCGCTGGAGGTCACAGGCTGTACGTCCCTGTGAGTTGTCTGTGCTGTGCTGCCAATTGTGTGCAAACTCTTCTAGGTGAAGGGAAGCGATGAAAGGCTCCACCAGGTCCAGGGTCCCAGACTTCTCCACCTCCTTCTCGATCTCCTTGTTGGTTGCCAGGACAGTGATGGCCAGACAGGCGTGAAATCGGACCAACTGATCCTTGGAGAAGGCCAGGGGAAAGAGCCAATCGGCAGTTTTCTTCTCGATCATGAGGCGCTGATTGGCGTTTCCGCCATACATGGCACAGTTGGCTAGTGCAATGGAGCAGTGTTGCAGGATGGTGGAATCTCTGCTGCGGCACCAGTACAGGATGGAGTCCAAGCCTCCATTGGTGATGAGCAGGTAGGACGTTTCTTCCGTGTGTTTGAACATGTGCCGCAGGATCCCTGTGACCACTATCGCCAACTGAGCATTATCACGATCCTTGGCCAATTCCAGAATCTCTCCCAGGCCCGTGCGAGCCAATCGGTCCCTGTGAGGAGATACAAATCACAGTAACATCAGCCCGGCAATGAGACAACCAGCCAGGAGCAATATTGAATTATGCACCAATAACAAACGGATATACGAATTAGGAGCAGGATTAGGTCATTCAGCCCCTCAAACCTGCTCCGCCATTCAATAAGATCAAGGCTGATCTGATTGTAACCTCAACCCCGCCTACCCTTAATAACCTTTCACTCCCTTGTTAATCAAGAATCTATCTAGCTCTGCCTTAAAAATATTCAAAGACTTTGCTTACACCACTTATTGAGGAACAGAGTCCCAAAGACTCACAACCCTCAGAGAAAAAATCTCTCCCCACCTCCTCACGTTCTACAATTCTGGCACCAACTGATGCAATAATAAGGATCATTCCTCCTTCACCTCTCATTCCATTTTGATATTTCTGACTTTCATCTGTTATCATTCTATTTACCATAAGATGCTAAGACGTAGGAACAGAAGTAGTCCATTCGACCCATCAAGTCTGCTCTGCCATTCAATGAGATCATGGCTGATCTGATAATCTTCAACTCCACTTTCCTGCCTTTTCCCCGTAACCCTTGAGTCCCTTACTGATTAAAAATCTGTCTATCTCAGCCTTGAATATACTTAATGACCCAGCCTCTACAGCCCTCTGTGGTAAATAATTCCACAGGTTCACTACCCTCTGAGAGAAGAAATTCCTCCTCATCCCTGTCTTAAATGGACGACCCCTTACTGTGAGATTATGCCCTCTGGTCCTAGACTCTCCCACAAGGGGAAACAACCTCTCAGCATCTACCCTGTCAAACGCCCTAAGAATCTTATATGTTTCAATAAGGCCATCTCTCACTCTTCTAAACTCCAATGAGTACAAGCCCAACCTACTCAACCTCTGCTCAGAAGAAAATCCCTCCATACACAGGATCAACCTAGAGAACCTTCTCTGGACTGCCTCCAATGCCAGTATATCTTTCCTTAGATAAGGGGACCAAAACTGTACACAGTATTCCAGTGCTTTGTATAGTTTTAGCAAGACTTCCTTATTTTTATACTCAATTCCCTTTGAAATAGAAACCAACATTCCATTTGCCTTCCCTATTACCTGCTGAACTTGTATGCTAGCTTTTTGCAATTCATGCAAAGGACCCCAAATCCCTCTGTGCTGCCGCTTTTTGAAATCCTTCTCCGTTTAAGTAATATTCAGCTCCTCTATTCTTCCTGCCAAAGTGCATAACCTCACATTTTCCCACATTATAGTCCATCTGCCACATTTTTGCCCGCTCGTGGAGAGGCTCCTCCAGGAGAACAATCAGGGCCTTCTGGGGTTGTGCTCGGACCTGCAAGCCCTCACAGCGGCATTGATCTCAGCTGGTCAGTGCCAGTGTGGGAGATGGTCTGAGCATCAACTTTCGCAGCTCGGTGCCCATCCATCCACGGTGAGCAGGGAGGTCTGAAGCGATCTCACGTCAGTGCAGGAGCTGCCTGTCGTCTCTGCGGGCTACTCTCAGGGCGCTCTGGATGATGGCAGCAGCTCCTCCACCCCTCTGCCAGTGACTGTGGCATCTGATGACACTGTGGTGACTGGGGAGATGCCAGCCGTGGTACTGGCCGCTCCCTCCCAGGCAGGGCCACCGAAGGCTCCACAGGCCAGAGGATGCCCGCCAAGGTCATCGAGGCCAACAGGAGAGGAGAGTGGGAAGGCTGTCTCGGATGCCACTCCCAGCGAGGGGGAGCACCTAGACATAGCACCCGAAAGCGTAAAGTTAAGGCAAATCAGGCACACCACAGGTTTCTCACTGGTGGTCTTATGTTGCTCCGTTATTAGTTCATGACCGCTTGGTGTGATGCGTAACACCTTTGTAATTATTTTTTTTTGTACTTCATTTTGTTAAATCATTAAATTTTACTATGTGTGCATGGTTCAGGGTGACTTCTTACTTCTTTAGCTGGATGGGAACCTGTGATGTTGTGAATGAGTTGCTTGACATTGAGCTTTATTGACAAGGCCCCTAGTTAATGTTCCTATCCAGGCAGATTTTGCAGTTAGTTATCGAGTATTGCGCCTACATCCCAGGCTTGTCCTGGTGGTCCATCTGTGGTGCGCTAGCTAAAGGTTAATTGGATTAAAGCCTCCAGAGTGTCCCTGCCTCCCTGGAGTATGACTGGGTCAGCACCTGTCCCCTCAACATTCTCCTGTGCACGCTCATCCTCAGACTCACTGCTGGACTCATCATGTGCATCTGGAGCAATTGCATCTACATCTTCTTCGTTCATAGCGTTGCCCTTTCCAGCAACAGATTGTGGAGAGTACAGCATGCAACCGCTATCAGCGACACACGATTCTGGATGGCAATCCAATATCACATCTAAATTCTTAAGCACTCCCTCATTGTCCAATTTAATGAGAGGAAGATCAATTTCAGAATCCTTAATTTCTACTTCTGTTCCCATACTTCCAAACCAGTACTCCCTCCTGTCTATTCTCTCTGTCAAAGTATTTTTTGAGTAATTTATATAGCTAACTCGCTGCTTCTTCCTTCTAGCTGAGGTACTCACTGCATAGTTTACCTCACTCAGTCTCTTTTCAATCTGGTAAGGTTCACCAAACCTTGCCTTCAATGGTTCACCTGACACTGGCAACAATACTAACACTTTTTCCCCAGCCACAAAACTATGAGCCTTTGCCCTATTGTCTGCCTTTACCTTCATCACCTGTTGAGATATCTTTAAATGTTTTCTCACTAATTCACACACCTTACTCGATCTCTGTCTGAATTCCGTCACATAATCCAAGAGGTTTGTTTCAGAACTCTGATTCACTAATTTCTCCTGAATCAGTTTAAGTGGTCCCCTCACTTCATGACCATAAATTAACTCAAAAGGATTGAACACTGTCAACTCATCAGGGGCATCCCTAATAGCAAAAACAAGAATGGAATCCCTCGATCCCAATCGTGTGGATAGTCTTGACTCTATGCTCTAATCATAGTCTTTAAAGCCAGATGCCACTTTTCTACAGCACCTTATGATTCAGGGTGATAGGCTGACAACCTAAATTGTTTTATTTCTAAAACAAAAACAGAATTACCTGGAAAAACTCAGCAGGTCTGGCAGCATCGGCGGAGAAGAAAAGAGTTGACGTTTCGAGTCCTCATGACCCTTCGACAGAACTCGAAACGTCAACTCTTTTCTTCTCCGCCGATGCTGCCAGACCTGCTGAGTTTTTCCAGGTAATTCTGTTTTTGTTTTGGATTTCCAGCATCCGCAGTTTTTTTGTTTTTATCATTGTTTTATTTCTAGGCTGTTCATTACTTCTTTAAACGGTTGTGACATAAAATTCGATCCCTGAACTGACTGTATTTCTTTTGGTAATCCATACCTTGTAAAGAATTTGGGTAACTCCTTTGCAATCGCCTTGGCTGTAATTTTCCTTAAAGGAATTGCTTCTGGCAATCTTGTGGACACACCCATGATTGTCAGTAAGTACTGATTTCCACTTTTATCTTAGGGAGGGGTCCTACAGAACCAACTAGGACCCTGTTAAAGGGTTCCTCAAATGCTGGCTTTGGTATTATAGGTGCAGGCTTAATCACTGCCCGAGGCTTTCCTATCACCTGACATGTGTGAAATGTTTGACAGAATTTGACTACATCTTTATGTAGTCCAGACCAATTGAAATGTTTTTGTATCTTAGCTTGAGTTTCCTAATTCCCAAATGCCCAGCCATTGGAATTGCATGAGCCACTCTCAAAATGTTACTCCGGTACCCTGATGGTATTACCACTTGGTGCACTATTACCCACTTTTCATCTGTTGGGACACGAGGCGGTCTCCATTTCCTCATTAACACATTGTTCTTAATGTAATGAAACTCTCGGATGTATTCTGCTTCTGTTTCAGAATAAGCTGTCTGATATAATTTCTTCAAATCTGAATTCTTCTGCTGTAACACCAATAACTTCACTGAACTAAACACTTCAATCTCATTCTCTTTACTTCTCTCCTCCTGAGTAATCTTTTCAAAGAGTAATCCAAACAACTGAATTTCAGCATCCTCCCAGTGTCTTTTAGATTCCTCCTCTTCCTGTTTAAACTTGTGCGTTTGTAAACCTATTACCACACAATCTGGAAACAATCTAGGATGATCATTCTGTAAAACCTCTGTTGCTTGTGTCTCAACAGGCTGCTCTACTACAGTAGGCACTGTTCATATCTGTGATCCAGCTATATAATTCCCTAGAATACACTGAACCCCTGCAATGGTCAATTTCACCGCTACCCCAACAATCACCTCTCCTGTCTTCAAATCACTTTTTAAATTTACCTCACACAAAGAAATAGGTTTGACTTTGCCATGAATTCCTTTAATCAACATTTTGTCCTGCAATAGCCATTCTGAACAAAAAAATAGCTCTATCCCATAACATTAAGGACTGACTAGCCCCAGTATCCCTTCAAATTTTGACATCCTTTCCTGCTGCTCCCTATACACATGGGTATATTTTCCCTTCACATATAAAGTCTTTAAACATCTTTGCAACCTGCTCTTCAGAACTCCCTTGGGTAAATTGTGAACACATTCACACTTCTCTAGCCATCACTGATTCTTCCTGCTCCACCTGTACACAACCCACTGGTTTTCCTTGTCCCTGGATCTCAGGGCCCACAGTACTCTTATTTCCAGAACTTTTCTGAGTTCCAATTACTGCAATCAGTTTCACATTTAACCTCCAACAACTTGGTCTCATGTGTCCAGCCTTATTACAATGGTAACATATCAGTTTCCTCCCTTCAACTCTACTTTCCATTTTTAATAGACTGGCATCCTTCAGCTTGATCCTTATTACTAACATTTTTACCATCAACAGGTTTTCTAAATCTCCAACTTCCCTGCTGATTTCCGTATGACCCTTTTCCTACACTCAACTGTTTTTTACTTTGTCTTTCATCTAAATATGTCTTGATGCTTACTGGAATGCGATTTCTAAATTATTTTGTAATCATAACCTCTCTTACATTCTTAAAAGCCTTATCTAATTTTAACACCCTGAATCATTGATCCCAGATATTTCTTTTTCTCTTGTCAACTCTACATAAGTCTGATTAAGTGTTTTCCTTACAGTTCTAAACTTCAACTGATAAGCTTCAGGGACAAGCTGATAAGCATTTAATATTGCCTTCTTTACTATCTCATAATCTGCAGACTGCTCCTCTGACAAGTTGGCATGTGCATTCATTGCTGTACCTGAAAATGAACGCTGTAACATCATGTCCAAGCATATCTAGGCCAATTCAATTTCATAGCTATCTTTTCAAATGAGGTCAAATATCTTTCAACTCCATCCTCTGTAAATTTATGCACGAGCCACAGATTTTTAGTTAAATCAAATTCCTCAGAGGAATCAAACTCACCATCTGAATCATTATCTCTCCTTTCTCCCTTTATACTAAGTTTCACTTTAGGCAATTTATACTGTCTGGCTTCTTTCTCTCTCTGAAGCTCTCTATCTCTTTCCCTCTCTCTTTCCTCAATTGCAAACTTCTCTCTGAAGTTCAAGTTCAAACATTTCTATCCCCTGTAGTCTTTTCTTTTCCTGCTCCTCTCTTTCCCATTGAAGCTTTTTTTATTTCTAGTTCTTTTAATTTGTCCTTTTCTTTTTCCAGTCTTGACATCTCTATTTCTTTCCCCTTTCTTTCTAACTTTCTAAGTTTTTTTTTCCATTTCTCTTTCTCCCAATTCAATTCTTTTCAGTTCCATTTCTTGTTCAAGTTGAAACTTCTTCATTTGCAACTGAAGTCTTACTACCTCCGGCTGTGACAGGCTAGTTTCAAGTATCCCTTCCTCCAACTTTAAATGTTGGGTAAGTACTTTAACCACGTCAGCCTTATGGAACTCTGCTTTTATTTCTAACTGCACGTTCTCTGCTAATTCTTTCAACTGAGTTTTACTCTGAGATTTCAAATACACCACAGTTACATTTTCCACTACCAGAAAAGCTGTAGCAATTGCCAAATAAATGTTGCAGCCCAGCCACTTTAAAACCTCTCAGCACAAAACTCCTAAGTTCAGCGTTCTTCTTGTACACTTATCCCTTGGATTCATGAACTCCAACCCAATCAAGGAATTTTAATAATCCCACAAAGAGCCCCCAAATTTGTTATGACCACAGCCAGTGTTAATTGCTGTGCAAACCAAATCCCAGAGGGAAATATGGCTTATGGGGCCACAACCTTTTTCTTGTATTCTGAAAGCAAGAAGAAGATGTACCAATCTCAGCAGTAAGAGGTCCAGTAACACTTTTAGATTTTTAAAAATTAAAAGCAAAATTTTTATTAACAAAAAAAGTAAACTTAAGCAAACAAGATCACAGTACACAATTAGGTTAGCCTTACAAAACATTTCCCCAAAAACTCTCTACTTTATATCTCCACTACTTGCTTACCAATGTACTTCTGCAAGATGCAAACATTTTCTTGGCACCTCTGACTCTGCTTTGAAATTCAAACAACCTCTCAACATATAAAAATGCAAATGTTAGATCTAACCTATTTACTTGTGCCTCAACTTAACGCCTTTATCCTTTTTCATGTTTCCAAACCTGATTCCTGTCAACTCTGCATAGCTTGATTAAATCACACACGCACACACACGCGCACACACACACACACACACACAAATACACACATGCACACACACGCACACACACATGCGCACACATGCACACACACACAAACACACACACAAACACACACATGCACACACACACACACACACACGCGCACAACCAGCCTTCTTTACAAAATAACACAATATTCCCCAAAATATTTAAAAAACATCCATTCTCACATGTGGGCAAACCAAATCAGCAATAATACTGTGGTGTGTGGATTCCTGGAGTGTGTACAAGATTTTTTTTAGTCCAGTATGTCGAGGAACTGACTAGGGAACAGGTTATCCTAGATTTGGTTTTGTGCATTGAGAAGGGGCTAAGTAATAATCTTGCTGTGCGGGGTCCTTTAGGGAACAGCAACCATAACATGGTAGAATTCTTCATTAGGTTGGAAAGTGAAGTAGTCCAATCTGAAACTAGGGTCCTTAATCTAAACAAAGGAAACTACGAAAGTATGAGGTGTGAGTTGGCTAAGAGATAGATTGGGGAACTTCATTAAAAGGCATGATGGTGGATAGGCAATGGCTAATATTTAAAAAATGAATGTATGTATTTCAATAGTTATACATTCCTTTCTGCCACAAAAACACAACAGGGAAAGCAGCCCAACCATGGCTAACAAAATAAATTAAGAATAGTATTAGATCCAAAGAGGAGTCATATAAGTTGCTAGAAAAAGCAACAAGCCTGAGGATTGGGAGCAGTTTAGAATTCAGCAAAGGAGGAACAAGAGATTGATTAAGAGGGGAAAAATAGAGTATGAGACTAAACTTGCAAGGAAGATAAAAGCTGACTGTAAAACTTTCTATAAGTATGTAAAAAGAAAAAGATTAGTGAAGATGAATGTAGGTCCCTTTACAGTCCAAAGCTGGAGAATTCATAATGGAGTACAAGGAAATAGCTTCACAGAGGAAGACACAAATAACTTCCCAGAAATGCTCGGGAACCAAGGAACTAGTGAGAAGGAAGAATTGAAGGAAATTAGTATTACTAAAACAATAGTACAGGAGAAATTAATGGAACTGAAAGCCAATAAACCCCAAGGGCCTGATAAACTACATCCCAGGGTGTTAAAGGAGGTGGCCATGGAAATAGTGGATGTGTTGGTTGTCATCTTACAAAATTCTGTAGATTCTGGAACAGTCCCAGCAGATTGGAGGTTGGCAAATGTAACCCCACTATTTAAAAAAGGAGGGAGGGAGAAACCAGTGAATTACAGACCGGTTAGCCTAACCTCAGTAGTTGGTAAAATGCTAGAGTCTATTATAAAGGATGTGATAACAGGACACTTAGAAAATATCAATAGGATTAGACAAAGTCAACATGGGTTTATGAAAGAGAAATCATGGTTGACAAACCTACTGGAGTTTTTTGAGGATGTAACTACCAGGATAGATAAGCGAGAACCAGTGGATGTGGTGTATTTGGATTTTCAGAAAGCTTTTGATAAAGTCCCACATAAGAGGTTAGTGTGCAAAATTAAAGCACATGGGATTGGGGGTAATATATTGGCTTGGATTGAGAATTGGTTAGCAGACAGAAAACTAAGTAGGAATAAATGGGTCTTTTTCAGAGTGGCAGGTGGTGACTAGTTGGGTACTGCAGTGATCAGTGCTTGGGCCCCAGCTATTCACAATATAGATTAATGATTTGGATGAGGGAACCAAATGTAATATTTCCAAGTTTGCTGACAACATGAAACTTAGTGGGAGTGTGAGCAATGAGGAGGGTGTTAAGAGGCTTCAAAACAATTTGGACAAGTTCAGTTAGTGGGCAAATACATAGCAGATGCAGTATGACGTGGATAAGTGTGAAGTTATCCACTTCAGTAGGAAAAACAGAATGGCAGAGTATTATTTAAATGGCAATAGATAGGGAAATGTTGATGTACCAAGGGACCTGAGTGTCCTTGTACACCAGTCACTGAAAGCAAGCATGCAGCTGCAGCAAGCAGTTAGGAAGGCAAATGGTATGTTGGTCTTCATTGCAAGAGGACTTGAATACAGGAGCAAGGATGTCTTACTGCAGCTGTACAGGGCCTTGGTGAGACCACACCTGGAGTATTGTGTGTAGTTTTGGTCTCCTTACTTAAGGTAGAGTATACTTGCCATACAGGGAGTGCAGCAAAGGTTCACCGGACTGATTGCTGGGATGGCACAATTGTCCTTTGGGTAGAGATTAGGCCGACTCGGCCTGTATTCACTGGAGCTTAGAAGGCTAAGAAGGGATCTCATTGAAATGTATAACACCTTGACAGGGTTGGATAGACGATGCAGGATTGATGTTTTCTTTGGCTGGGAGGGGGTCTAGAACAAGGGGTTCACAGTCTCAGGATGTGGGGTAGGCCATTTAGGACTGAGATGAGGAGAAACTTCTTCATTCAGAGGGTGGTGAATCTGTGGAATTCTCTACCACAGGAGGCTGTGGAGGCCAAGTCACTGAATATATTTAAGAAGGAAATATATTTCTGGACTCAAAAAGCATCAAGGGGTATGGGGAGAGAGCGCGGGTATGGCGTTGAGATAGAGGATCAGCCATGATCATATTGAATGGTGGAGCAGGCTCAAAGGGCTGATAGACGTACCTCTACTCCTATTTTCTATGTTTCTATGACTTGGGGAGGTTGAGGGGGAGACTGGGGGAGGTGAGATGGGGAGACTGGGGAGATGAGGGGGAGACTGAGGGTGGTAAGGGGGGAGACTGGGGAAGGTGAGGGTGAGACACAGGGAGGTGAGGGGGGAACTGGGAGAGGTGATCTTGTGTCAGTTCTATGATCCTCTCCCCCCAATTGCCTGGGATTAATGAGCAATCACAATGTTAACTGCCTGGGTGAGTAAGAGTTAATACACACCACATTGCTGCTCTTTACTTCACTCCGGGGGTAGTCAACTTAGATATTTGCCCAAATAAATTTCCCTTGTTTTATTTTCCAGTAATTATATCTCCTTCTCTCTGATGGAAACCATAGCAACTGCCCCTATAATGCACCAATGATGGATGTAGAGACCACCCAGAACAAAAATAAAAATACCTGGAAAAACTCAGCAGGTCTGGCAGCATCTGTGGAAAGGAACACAGTTAACGTTTCGAGTCCGTATGACTCTTCAACAGAACTAAGTAAAAATAGAAGAGAGGTGAAATATAAGCTGGTTTAAGGGTGGGGGGAGGGGGACAGGTAGAGCTGGATAGAGGGCCCGTGATAGGAGGAGATAGCCAAAAGATGTCACAGACAAAAGGACAAAGAGGTGTTGAAGGTGGTGATATTATGTAAGGAATGTGCTAATTAAGGGTAGAAAGCAGGACAAGCAAGTTACAGAGAGCCCTAGGGTTTGGCCTAAATAGCCAAGTGGTTATGGTACTGGGTTTGTAACCCCAAGATCAAGAGTTCAGATCTCACAATGGCAAACTATGAAACAATGTAACTTCATCTGAAACAGATGGAAACAGGTTTGTACTCAAAAGAGTTACAGATAGCCCTAGTTGGGGTGGAAGGGATCAAAGGTAGCCTATTTCAATCCCTTCCTTTCACCCCACCCCCACTAGGGCAATCTGTAACTCTTTCGAGTACAAACCCGTTTCCATCTGTTTCAGATGAAGTTACAGTGTTTCATAGTTTTGTCATTGTGAGATTTGAACTCTTGATCTTGGGGTTACAAACCCAGTACCATAACCACTTGGCTATTTAGGCCAAGCAGGGCTATCTGTAACTTGCTTGACCTGCTTTCTACCCTTAATTAGCACATTCCTTAGATAATATCAACACCTCTTTGTCCTTTTGTCTATGACATCTTTTGGCTATCTCCACCTATCACAGGCCCTCTATCCAGCTCCACCTGTCCCACCACCCCCACCCCACCCCCCAAACCAGCTTATATTTCACCTCTTTTCTATTTTTACTTAGTTCTGTTGAAGAGTCATACGAACTCAAAACGTTAACTGTGTTTCTCTCCGCAGATGCTACCAGACCTGCTGAGTTTTTCCAGGTATTTTTATTTTTGTTTTCGATTTCCAGCATCCGCAGTTTTTTGCTTTTATCTTAGAGACCACCCAGAGTCCAACTCCTTTTCCAATTCTTCATTCTGTCTCCCTGGCATAGGGACAGGAGAAGGCCATTCAGCCCCTCAAGACTCTTCTGTTATTCAGTTAGATCTTGGCTGATTGTGACTTAACTCCATTTACCCACCTTGGTTCTGTGACCCTTAAGACCCTTTGCCCAACAGAAATCTAGCAATATAAAAATAGAAAATGCTGGAAAAAGTCAGCAGGTCCAGCAGCATCTGTGGAGAGAGAAACAGAGTTAAGGTTTTGAGTCCAATATGACTCATCTTTGGAATTCTATCAGACTTCCTTACATTCTGTATTTGTGTTGACATGTGGGGTATTTGGACTCACACAGAAACAAAGTTAGAAGAACTTATCAATATCCTCGCAGGGTCTATTGGAGAGTGTTCCAGAATAGGTCAGGTGGAACAGAAGTCCAGGAATCCAGGCTGGGTTTGGCTCCAAGTGAGACACTAACTCATGGCCACAAATTGATTTTAGAACAAAAGCCAATACTGATTCTCCTCATAAGTTTATCTTACGAACATACAAACATATGAATTAGGAGCAGGGGTAGGCCACTCGGCCCCTCGAGCCTGCTCCGCCCACTCAATAAGATCATGACTGATCTAATTGTAACCTCAACCCCACATTCCCACCTTCCCGCAATAACCTTTCACCCCCTTGCTTATCAAGAATCTATCTAACTCTGCCTTAAAAATATTCAAAGACTCTGCTTCCACCGCCTTTTAAGAGAGTTCCAAAGACTCACAACCCTCCGAGAGAAAAATACTTCTGATCTCTGTCTTAAAAGTGCGACCCCTTATTTTTAAGCAGTGACCCCTAGTTCTAGATTCTCCCACAAGGGGAAACACCCTCTCCACATCCACCCTGTCAAGTCCCCTCAGGATATTAAAGGTTTCAATCAAGGCACCTCTTACTCTTCTAAACTCCAGTGGATACAAGCCTAACCTGTCCAACCTTTCCTCATAAGACAACCCACGCATTCCTGGTATCAAAAATCATAGCGAGGGAGACAGCTGCTCTGTCGCCAGCACTCACAAGAGAAGACAAAGGGGCGATTTGATAGAGGTGTTCAAAATCATGAGGACAGAGGAGATAGGGAGAAACTGTTCCCACTAGCAGAAGCATCAAGAACAGGAGGACATCAATATAAGGTGATTGCCAAAAAAACCAAAAGCAAAATTGAGGAAGGGCTTTTTTGTGCAGCGAGTGGTTAGGATCTGGAACGCCGGGCCTGAGAGGGTGATGGAGCAGATTCCATTGTGGCTTTCAAAAGGGAATTGGATAATTATCTGAAGGCAAAATAGTTTTGCAGGGCTACAGGGAACAGGCTGGGGTGTGGGACTAGCTGAGTTGCTCTCACAGAGGGCCGGCACAGACACAATGGGCCAAATGGCCTCTTTCTGTGCAGTGACCATTCTATGGCTCGAAGCCCCCTCGCCATACCATTTGCCTTCCTAATTGCTGGCTGCATGGTCACAAGGGCACCCAGATCCCTCTGAATGTCAATATTTTCCAGGTCCAATGGGGGGGTTCATTCCATATCACATACCACTGAATCTTCACTGGGTTACACTGAGAGGTAGCATGGGCTCGAGGGGCCGAACGGCCTCCTCCTGTGCCCTGACGATTTAATTATTGCTCTGTTCTTACCTGTTCTCTGCGATGAGGGTTTGCTCCAGCAGTTTGGCTGCCCGGTGTTGGATGGACAGGTTCTGGCACCGGAGCAGCTCCAGCAGCTGATCCAGGACCCCCTCCAGCCGGATCTGGTCGCACAAAGACGAGGCGACCTCCCTGCCGAGACCGGGGAGCAGCCAGGCTTCCTCCACCAGCCGGTAAATCTCATCCAACCAGTCCCGCTTCTCCTCGGGGCTCCCGGCGGCTCTCAGCCCCCCGGCGGCGGCTCTCAGCGCCGGGATCAGCCGCTCGCACGCCTCCTCCGTGCGGGGCTCCGGCTCCGGCTCCGGCTCCGGCTCCAGCTCCCGCTCCGGCTCCGGCTCCGGCTTCCGCTCCCGCTCGCTCAGTTTGTCCGGGCTCCGCATTGCTCACAGGCTCCGGGCGGCAGGCAGGCAGCTGAATACCGAGCCCGGCAGAGGCTCCGCCTGGTCCCGCAATAACATGACATCATCCCTGGGCCAGCAGCAACCTCAGCACCACCTCCACAGGGGCAGGGACGACATCACAAAAACCACACCCAGACAGAGCCCAATACATCCCAAAAGCCCACCCAGGGCGATCCCAACACACCCCAAAATCCCACATCCAGACAGAGCCCAATACATCCCAAAATCCCACATCCAGAGAGATCTCAACACATCCCAAAATCCCACATCCAGCCAGAGCCCAATATATCCCAAAATCCCACCCAGGGCGATCCCAACACATCCCAAAATCCCACATCCAGACATCTTATTGTGTCCACAGACAGTCTATACATGGCCCAGCCAGAACAGAACACATTTTTGTGCCTTTGTTGTTGAATTCGGCAAGATCTGCAACAGTGCAGGGTTCCTCTGGCCATAGGCATTGCGGGGGATGCTGCTTAGTCTGTGGCTCAGTTCCGCATTCACAAGTTGTCGGGCTGATGGTATGTCCCCACTTGCTTAGTGACACCTTTGAACGACCTACACCAGCCCAACATCCAGACAGACCCCAATACATCCCAAAATCCCACATCCAGGGAGATCCCAACACATCCCAAAACCTCAAATACAGAAAGATCCCAACACATCCCAAAATCCCACATCCAGGGAGATCCCAACATATCCCAACATCCTTAAACTTGGGAGATCCCAACATATCTAAAAATTGCAAATCCAGAGAGATTCCAACATATCCCAAAACCAAGAAACCACATCCAGCAGCCCTGGGACAAGGAGCAGGGACATGAAACACATTTCAAAATCTGGGAAATGAACATCGTGCAATCCCCCTTAGGTACAGCGATGGTGTCAGTGGAATGGAGAATTGCAAGTGTTACACCCTTGTTCAAAAAAGGATAAACTCAGAAACTACAGGCCAGTTAGTTTAACCTCGGTGGTGGGAAAGCTTTTAGAAATGATCATCCGGTACAAAATTAACAGTTACTTGGACAAATGTGAATCAATCAAGGAAAGCCGGCAAGAATTTGTAAGCAGGAAATCATGTTTAACAAACTTTTTCTTATTCATTCATGGGATGTGGGCGTCGCTGGCTAGGCCAGCATTTATTGCCCATCTATATTTGCCCCTTGAGAAGGTGCAGTCCATGTGGTGTAGGTACACCCACAATGCTGTTAGGGAGGGAATTCCAGGATTTTAGCCCAGTGACAGTGAAGGAACAGCGATGTATTTCCAAGCCAGGGTGGTGTGTGGATTGGAGGGGAACTTGCAGGTTTTTCCATGTGTCAGCTACCTTTGTCCTTCTAGGTGGTAAAGGTTGTGGGTTTGGAAGATGCTGTCGAAGGAGCCTTGGTGAGTTTCTGTAGTTCATCTTGTCCTTGGTACGCACTGCTGCTACTGTGTGTTGGTGGTGGAGGGAATGAATGCTTGTGGATGGGGCACCAATCAAGCAGGCTGCTTTGACCTGGATGGTGTCAAGCTCCTTGAGTGTTGTAGGAGCTGCTCTCACCCAGGCAAGTGGTGAGTATTCCATCACACTCCTGACCTGTGCCTTGTAGATGGTGGACAGGCTTTAGGCAGTCAGGGAGTGAGTTACTCGTCACAGGATTCCTAGCCTCTGACCTGCTTTTGTAGCCATAGTATTTATATGGCTAATCCAGTTCAGTTTCTGGTCAATGTTAACCCCCAGGATGTTGATAGTGGGGGATTCAGTGATAGTAAAGCCAATGAATGTCAAGGGGCGATGGTTAGATTCTCTCTTGTTGGAGATGACCATTGCCTGGCACTTGTGTGGCATGAATATTACTTGCTACTTATCAGCCCAAGCCTGAATGTTGCCTAGGTCTTACTGCATCTGAGGACTCACGAATGGTGCCGAACATTATGCAATCATCAGCGAACATCCCCACTTCTAACCTTATGATGGAAGGAAGGTCATTGATGACGCAGCTGAAGGTGGTTGGGCTGAGGACACTACCCTGAGAAACTCCTGCAGTGATGTCCTGAGGTTGAAATGATTGACCTCCAGCACCACAATTATCTTTCTTTGTGCTAGGTATGACTCTAACCAGCGAAGAGACCCATCCCCCCCCCCACCCCCGCGCGCCATCCCCACCCCCACCCTTCCCCCGCCACTCCCCGATTCTCTTTGACTCCAGTTTTGCTCGGGCTCCTTGACGCCACCCTCAGTTCAAAGCTGCCTTGATGACAAGAGAAGTCACTCTCACCTCCCCTTTGGATTTCAGTGAGTAAGTGCTGCTTGATAGCACTGTTGATGACCCCTTCTATCAGTTTATTGACTTGACTTAATTAAGTTTTCTGATTAAGTAACAGCAAGGATTGATGAGGGTAATGTGTTTGATGTCATGTACATGGACTTCCAAAAGGAATTTGATAAAGTGCCGCATAATAAGTTTGTCAGCAAAGTCAAAGCCGATGGAATAAAAGGTACAATGGCAGCACTGATAAAATATTGTCTTCAGAGATGGGAAAGAGAGTAGTTGTAAACAGTTGTCTTATGAACTGGAAGGAGGTATAAAGTGTGGTTCCCCGGGGTTTGGTATTAGGATTACTGCTTCTCTTCATCAGTACTCAGAGAAGAGTACACTACTCCATTAGGATTGGCTCCACTTGAGCCGGACTGGGACCAGTGTCCTGGCCAATTGTATAACCAGGGCTGTGGACTAGGCTTTAATCTAATGGGTGGGGGTGGGGGGAATAGCGAGGGTTTTGGTGAAGGGAGATTTACAAAATCCAAAGAGAAAGGTCGCAGCATCAGAGCAGAATAGTGATGTGGATAAAGACAAGCAGGACAGGAAGGGACAGAGAGTTTAAGAAAAATTGTACATCAGTGAAGAAGGTCATTGCAGGGAATAGAAGTAAACAAATGAAACTAAAGGTCCTTTGGCTGACTGCACAAAGTATCCACGATAAGATAGATGAACTAGTGACGCAAATAGAGGTAAATGATTTATATCTAATCGTCATTACAGAAACTTGGTTACAAGGTGATTAATGGTGGGAAATAAATATTCCAGGGTAGAAAACATTTCAGAAAGACAGACAGAACGGCAAAGGAGGAGGGGTAGCCCTGATAGTAAAGGATGACATCATAAGGACATTAGTGAGAAAGGACCTGCCCTCAGATGATCATGAAGTAGAATCAATATGGGTGGAAATTAGGAATAGCAAGAGTCAGAAAACACTGGTGGGTGTGGTTTATAGGCCCCCTAACAGTAGTTATACTGTTGGACAGAGCATTAAACAAGAAATTATTGGAGCTTGTAACAAAGGCAATGTAATAATTGTGGGGGACTTTAATTTTCATATACACTAGGACAATAAAATTGGCAAGAATGGTCTAGAAGGTGAGTTTGTGGAATGTTTTTGTGACAGTTTCTTGGACCAAAACATCTTGGAACCAACTAGGGAAGAAGCTGTCTCAGATCTGGTATTGTGCAATGAAGCAGGGTTAATTAGTAATGTCATAGTAAAAGATCCACTGGGAAATAGTGATCATAATACCATTGAATTCCAGGATAAATTTGAAAGTGACATACTCCAATCACAAACAAGAATATTAAACTTAAACAGAGACAATCACATAGGTTAATTGGGTAAATAGGCTAAAAGGTGTGACTGTAAATGAACAGTGGGAAATATTTAAAGAAACAATTCAAAATGTCCAACAAAAATACGTTCCATTGAAAAACAAAAACTCAGCAAGAAAGATCCATCCATGGCTCACTCAGGAAGTTAAGGATAGTGTTAGATTAAAAGAAGGGGCTTACAATGTTGCAAAAAACAGTAACAAGTCTGAGGATTGGAGTGTTTTAGAAACCAGCAAAGGACTACCAAAAAGTTGATAAAAAGGAAAACATAGAATATGAGAATAAAGTAGCCAGTAATATAAAAACAGATTGTAGGAGCTTTTGTAAGTTTATAAAAAGGAAGAGAGTAGTTAAAGTTAACGTTGGTCCATATGAATCAGAGACAGAAGAAATTGTCATGGGTAATGAGGAAATGACAGAGGCATTGAACAAATACTTTGTGCCCGTCTTCACAGTAGAAGACACAAGTTTCATACCAGAAATAGATGGTAACCTAGGGGCTAAAAAGAGCGAGGAAATTAGTATCAGCAGAGAAAAAGCATTGGAGAAACTTAGGGGACTAGAATCCAAAAAGTCCCCAGGACCTGATGGCCTACACCCTCGAGGTCTAAAAGAGAAAGTTGTAGAGATAGTGGACGCACTAGCTATGATTTTCTAAAACTCCTTCGATTCGGGAACGGTCCCATAGATTCGAAGTTGGCAAATGCTACACCATTTTTCAAGAAAGGAGCGAGAGGGAAAACAGGGAACCTCAGGCCAGTTAGCCTAATATCAGTTGTTAAAATGCTGGAACCTATCATGAAGGAAGTCTTAACAATGCACTTAGAAAAGCACAGTATGATTAGAACAAGTCAACATGGTGTAATAAAGGGAAATCCTGTATGACAAATTTATTTTTTGAGGATGTAACTAAGGTACATAAAAGGGAACCAGTAGATGTAGTTTATGTGGCTTTCCAAAAGGCTTTCAATAAGATGCCACACAAAAGGTTAATAGGCAAGCTAAGGGCTCATGTGTTTGGGGTACTATTTTAGCATGGATAGCGAATTAGTTAGCAGATAGAAAGTAGAGAATGGGCATAAATGGGACTTTTTCAAGTAGGCAGGCAGCAAATAGTGGAGTGTCGTAAGGATCAGTGCTGGGCCTCAGCTATTTACAATCCATATTAATGACTTAGATAAAGAGACAGAGTGTAAAGTATCTAATTTTGCTGATGATGCAAAGCTAGGTGGAAAGGTAAGCTGTGGGGAGGACACAGAGGCTGCAAAGAGATATAGACAGGTTAGGTGAATGGGCAACAAGATAGAAACATAGAAAATAGGAGCAGAAGTAGGCCATTCGGCCCTTCGAGCCTGCTCCACCATTCAATATGATCATGGCTGATCATCCAACTCAATAGCCTGCTCCCGCTTTCTCCCCATATCCTTTGATCCCTTTCGCCCCAAGAGCTGTATCTAACTCCTTGTTGAAAACATACAATGTTTTGGCCTCAACTACTTTCTGTGGTAACAAATTCCAGGCTCACCACTCTCTGGGTGAAGAAATTTCTCCTCACCTCAGTCCTAGATGGTCTACCCCGTATCCTCAGACTGTGACCCCTAATGCTGGACTCCCCCACCATTGGGAACATCCTTCCTGCATCTACCCTGTCTAGTCCTGTCAGAATTTTATAAGTTTCTATGAGATCCCCCCTCATTCTTCTGGACTCCAGCGAATATAATCCTAACCGACGCAATCTCTCCTCATATTTCAGTCCTACCATCCCAGGAATCAGTCTGCACTCCCTCTATAGCAACAACATCCTTCCTCAGATAAGGAGACCAAAACTGCACACAATATTCCAGATGTGGTCCCACCAAGGCTCTGTATAATTGCAGCAAGACATCCCTGTTCCTGTACTCGAATCCTCTCGCTATGAAGGCCAACATACCATTTGCCTTATTTACTGCCTGCTGCACCTGTTTGCTTACCTTCAACAACTGGTGTACGAGGACACCCAGGTCTCATTGCACATTCCTCTCTCTCAATTTATAGCCATTCAGATAATAATCTGCCTTCCTGTTTTTGCTACCAAGTGGATAACCTCACATTTATCCACATGATACTGCATCTGCCATGCATTTGCCCACAACTCAGCTTGTCCAAATCACACTCAATCATCCCTGCATCCTCCTCACAGCTCATCCTCCCACCCAGCTTTGTATCATCTGCACATTTGGAGATATTACATTTAGTTCCCTCATTTAAATCATTAATATATATTGTGAATAGCTGGGGTCCCAGCACCGATCCCTGCGGTACCCCACTAGTCACTGCCTGCCATTTGGAAAAAGACCCGTTTCTTCCTACTCTTTGTTTCCTGTCTGCCATCCAGTTTTCTACCCATTTCAATACACTACCCTCAATCCTATGTGCTTTAATTTTACACGCGACTCTCTCATGTGGGACTTTGTCAAAAGGTTTCTGAAAGTCCAAATAAACCACATCCACTGGCTCCTCCTCATCAACTCTACGAGTTACATCCTTGAAAAATTCCAGTAGATTTGTCAAGCATGATTTCCCTTTCGTAAATCCATGCTGACTCTGTCTGATTCTGCCACTGTTTTCCAAGTGCTCAGCCAATAAATCTTTTATAATGGGCTCTAGAATTTTCCCCACTACCGACATCAGGCTGACTGGTCTATAATTCTGTTTTCCCTCTACCTCCCTTTTTAAATAGTAGGGTTACATTAGCTACCCTCCAATTTGTAGGAACTGTTCCAGAGTCTGCAGAATCTCGGAAGGTGACCATCAATGCATCCACTATTTCTAGGGCCACTTCCTTAAGTACTCTGTGATGTAGATTATCAGGCCCTGGGGATTTATTGGCCTTCAATCTGAACAATTTCCCCAGCATCATTTACTACTAATACTGATTTCTTTCAATTCCTCCCTCTCACTAAACCCTGTGTTCCCCAATATTTCTGGTATTTTATTTGTGTCCTCCTTTGTGGAGACAGAACCAAAGTATGTATTTAGTTGGTCAGTCATTTCTTTGGTCCCCATTATAAATTCCCCTGTTTCTGACTGTAAGGGACCTACATTTGTCTTCACCAATCTTTTTCTCTTCACATACTTATAGAAACTTTTACAGTCAGTTTTTATGTTCCCTGCAAGCTTACTCTCGTACTCTATTTTCCCCTTCTTAATCTCTTAGCCCTCCTTTACTGAATTCTAAACTGCTTCCAATCCTCAGGTCTGTTGTTTTTTCTGGCCAATTTGTATGCCTCTCCCTTGTATCTCATACTATCTCTAATTTCACTTGTAAGCCATGGTTTGGCCACCTTTCCTGTTTTACTTTTGCGCCAGACAGGAATAAACAATTGTTGCAGTTCACCCATGCGGTCTTTGAATGTTTGCCATTGTCTATCCACCATCATCCCTTTAAGTAACATTTCCCAATCCATTATAGCCAACTCGCACCTCATACCACCGTAGTTTTCTTTATTAAGATTCAGGACCCTAGTCTCAGAATTAACTACGTCACTCTCCATCTTGATGAAGAATTCCATCATATTATGATCGCTCATCCCCAAGGGGATGACAACTAGATTGCCAATTATTCCATTCTCATTATACAATACCCAGTCTAGGATGGCCTGTTCTCTAGATGATTCCTCAACGTATTAGTCCAGAAAGCCATCCCATATACTCTCCAGGAATTCCTCCTCTACGGTATTGTTACTAATTTGATTTGCCCAATCTATATGCAGATTAAAGTCACCCAAAATTACAGATGTTCCTTTATTGCATGCGTCTCTAATTTCCTGTTTAGTGCCATTCCTAACATCATCACTACAGTTTGGAGGTTTATATACAACCCCCACTAACATTTTTTCCCCCTTAGTGTTTCTCAGCTCCAACCATACAGATTCCACATTGTTGGAGCTAATATCTTTCCTCACTATTGCGTTCATTTCCTCTTTAACCAGCAATGCAAGTCCATCACCTTTTCCTTTTTGTCTGTCCATCCTAAATACTGAATACCCCTGAAAGTTCAGTTCCCATCCCTGGTCACCCTGCAGCCATGTCTCCGTAATCCCGACTACACCATACCTGTTTACATCTATTTGAATCTAATTCACCCACTTTATTGCGAATTGTCCTTGCATCAAGGCACAAAGCCTTAAGGCTTGTCTTTTTAACATTATTTGTCCCATTCCCACTATTTTTCACTGAGGCTCAGTTTGATTCTTGCCCTTGGTTTCTCTGCCTATCACTTTTCTTATTCCCCTTTCTGTCTTATGTTCTTGTCCTTGATTCCCCTTCCTCTGACTCCTTGCATAGGTTCCCATCCCCATGCCATTTTAGTTTAAACCCTCTCCAACCACTCTAGCAAATATCCCCCCAGGACATCACAAGACGGCAGATGAATTATGATGTAGGGAAGTGTGAAATTATTCACTTGGCTGAAAGAATAGAAGAGCAGAATATTTTCTAAAAGGTGAGAAACTTGTAAGTGTGGAAGTTCAAAGAGACTTGGGTGTGCTCGTACAAGGAATACAAAAAGTTAACACACAGGTATAGCAAGAAATTAGGAAGGCAAATGGCATGTTGGTCTTTATTGCAAGGGGATTGGAGTACAGGAATAAAGAAGTCTCGTGTGAGTTGTACAGGGTTTTGGTGAGACCACAGCAATTTTGATCCCTACATTTAAGAAAGGATATACTTGCATTGGAGGTGGTACAGCGAAGGTTCACTAAATTGTTCCCTGGGATGAGGGGGTTGGCCTATGATGAGAGACTGTGTAATCCAGTTCCTTTGGGGTTTAGAAGAATGAGAGGCAATCTCATTGAAACATACAAAATTCTGAAGGGGTTTGATAGGGTGGACGCTGAGAGATTGTTTCCACTGGTCAGGGTATCTAAAACACGGGGGCACAGTCTCAGGATAAGAGGCCAATCATTTAGGACTGAGATGAGGAGAAATTTCTTCACTCAGAGAGTTGTGAATCTTTGCAATTCTCTATCCCAGAGAGTTGTGGATTCTCCATCATTGAATACATTTAAGGCTGGGATAGGCACATTTTTGGTCTCTCAGAGAATTAAGGGCAATGGGGAGTGGGCCAGAAAATGGAGTTAAGCCCAAGATCAGCCACAGCTGAATTGAATAGCAGAGCAGGTTCAACTGGCTGAATGGTCTAGTCCTGCTCCTATTCCTTGTGTTCTTGTGTGTTCGTCTGTATTGATGAACTTGACTGGGGTATGCAGGGCCAAATATTAAACTTTGCAGATGTCACAAAACTTGGAAGTGTTGTGAACTGTGAGGAGGACAGTGATAGATTTCAAGAGGGTATAGACAGATTGGTTCAATAGGTGGACACATGGAAGATGAGATTTAATGCAGAACAGTATGAAATGATTGATTTTGGAAGGAATAATGAGGAGAGACAATATGAAATGAAAGGTACAATTCTGAAGGGGGTGCAGGAGCAAAGACCTGGGTGTATGTGTGCACAAATCATTGCAGGTAGCAGGACAGATTGAGAAAGTGGTCAGGAATACAGGTTCCTGGGATTTATAAATAGAGGCATAGAGTACAAAAGCAAGGAGATTATGATAAATCTGCAAAAAAACAAGACACTGGGTCAGCCTCAACTGGAGTTTTGTGTCCAGTTTTTGAATACTTCACTTTAGGAAGGATGTGAAGGCATTAGAGGGCGTAATGGTTCCAGGGGTGAGAAACTTCATGTTATGTAGATGGATTGGAGAAGTTGGGGTTGTTTTCCTTGGAGAAGAGAAGGTTGAGAGGAGATTTGATAGAACTGTTCAAAATCATGAAGGATCTGGACAGAGTAGTTAGGGAGAAACTTCTCCTATCGGTGGAAGGGTTGACAATCAGAGGACACGGATTTAAGTTAATTAGAAAAAGGAGCAATGGAAAGATTTTTTTGGGCAGTGAGTATTTAGGATCTGGAATGCACTGCCTGAGAGTGTGGTGGAGGCAGGTTCAATCGTGGCTTTCAAAGGGGAATCATCATTGGAAGAGAAAAAATTGCAACGCTACAGGGAAAAGATGGAAGAGTGGGACTAGGTGAGTTGCTCTTGCAAAGAGGATAGGCTGGGCCAAATGGACTCCTTTTGTGCTGTAACTATTTTAAACACAACCCTAAGCAGGAGCAAGCTGTGCAGCACCTCCACCAGTCATGGGACAAGGAATATCAAACCCAACACCAGGAACAAGGACATTAAATATTACCCAACGTCAAGCACATTGGGTTGGATTTTGAGGTCACCGCATTCTGCTGTCTCAAAACAAGTTGTTCACAAAGATCTAGCAATCTCTGTGGTGTGGATTTCCCTTTTTCTGACGTCAGGTCAGTTTAAATCTGGTGCCAGGTAAAGGGGATCTCCAAACCACAGTGGTGTCAGCAGGCAGGATAATCAACCAATCACTATAGTGTACAATAGACCCCCAAACAGTCAGAGAAAAATAGAAGAGCAGATATGTCGGCAAATTTCAGAGAAGTGTAAAAATAATAGTGGGGGATTTCAACATCCCCAACATTAACTAGGTTATTCATAGTGTGATAGGTTTAAAGGGAGCGGAATTCTTAAAATGCATCCAGGAGAACTTTTTAAGCCAGTATGTAGAAGGTCCTGCACTTAATTTTTGGGAATGAAGCGGGGCTAGTGGTAGAGGTATCAGTGGTGGAGCATTTCGCAGATAGTGATCATAACTCCATTAGATTCAAGGTTGTTTTGGAAAAGGACAAGGATGGGCCAGAAATCAGAGTTCTAAATTGGGGGAAGGCCGATTTTAATAAGATCTGATATGATTTGGCCAGAGTGGACTGGGAGTAGCTACTTTTAGGTAAATCTGCGTCAGAGCAGTGGGACTCATTCAAGAAGGAAATAGGGAGGGTATAGGGCCAACATATTCCAGCAAAGACAAAGGGTGAGACCAACAAATCCAGGGAACCGTGGATGTCAAGGGATAAACAGGATTGGACAAAGAGAAAAAGGGGGGCTTATTGCAGATTCTGAGGGCTCAAAACAGCGCAAACCCTAGAGTGGAATAGAATGTATAGGAGGGAGCTTAAAAAGGAAATTAGGAGAGCAAAAAGGGGCATGAAAAACATTGGCAGGTAAAATAAAGGAAAATCCAAAATTATTTTACAAGTACATTAAGAGCAAGAGGGTAACTAGGGAAAGAGTAGGGCCCATTAAGGACCATAGTGGTAGTTTGTGTGTGGAGCCGGAAGACGTAGGTAGGGTTCTAAATGAATACTTTGTGTCGGTGTTCACAAGTGAGAGGGACGATGTGGGTATGGAAATCAGGCAGAAGGACTGAGATATAATTAAAGAAATTAGAATAGAAAGGAAGGAGGTTCTAAGAGGCCTGGCAGGCTTAAAAATAGATAAATCTCCAGGCCCGAATGAAATGTATCCCAGGCTGTTGAGTGAGGCAACAGGGGTGCTGGCAATAATTTTCAGTACCTCTCTGGCCACAGAGAGATGCCAGAGGACTGGAGGACAGCCAACGTGGTACCATTATTCCAGAAGGGAGGAAGGGATAAACTAGGGAACTACAGGCCAGTCAGTCTAACCTCAGTGGTGGGGAAACTATTGGAAGCAATTCTGAGAGACAGAATTAATCTACACTTGGAGAGGCAGGGATTAATCAAGGACAGTCAGCATGGTTTTGTTAAGGGGAGGTCATGTCTGACCAATTTGATTGAACTTTTCGAAGAGGTGACAAGGTGTGTAGATGAAGGCAATGCATTTGACATAGTCTACTTGGACTTCAGCAAGGCTTTTGATAAGGTCCCGCATGCGAGACTGATAACGAAGGCAAGAGCCCATGGGATCCAAGGCAATTTGGCAAATTGGATCAGAATTGGCTGAGTGGCAGGAAGCAGAGGGTGATGGTAAAGTGATGTTTTTGTGACTGGATACCTGTGTCCAGTGGGGTCCCACAGGGATCGGTGTTGGGCCCCTTGCTGTTTGTGGTGTATATAAACAATTTAGACTTGAACGTAGGAGGGTTGATCAATAAGTTCGCAGATGACATGAAAATTGGTGGGGTGATAAATAGTGAGGAGGACAGCCTTAGACTACAGGAGGATATAGATGGGCTGGTCAGATGGGCTGATCAGTGGCAAGTGGAATTTAATCCAGATAAGTGTGAGGTAATGCACTTGGGCAGGACAAACAATGTATGGGAATACACAATGAATGATAAGACCCTGGGAAGTACCGAGGATCAGAGGGACCTTGGTGTGCATGTCCACCAGTCCCTTAAGGTAGTGGGACAGGTAGATAAGGTGGTTCGGAAGGCACATGGGATACTTGCCTTTATTAGCCGAGGCATAGAATATAAGAGCAAGGAGGTTATGCTGGAGCTGTATAAAACGCTGGTTAGGCCATAGCTAGTGTATTGTGTGCAGTTCTAGGATCTGCATTATAGGAAGGATGTGACTGCACTAGAGAGAGTGCAGAGGAGATTTTCCAGGATGTTGCCTGGGCTGGAGAGTTTTAGTTATGAGGAGAGATTGGATAGACTGGGGTTATTTTCCCTGGAGCAGAGGAGATTGAGGGGGTCATGATTGAGGTGTATAAAATTATGAGGGACATAGATAGGGTAGACAAGAAGGAACTTTTCCCCTTGGTGGAGGGATCAATAACCAGGAGGCAAAGATTTAAGGTAAGGGGCAGGAGGTTTGGAGGGGACGTGAGGAAGAATTTTTTCACCCAGCGGGTGGTGGAAATCTGGAACTCACAGCCTGAAAGGGTGGTGGAGGCAGAAACCCTCATAAAATTTAAGAAGTATTTGGATGTGCACTTGCGATGTCATGGCACACAAGACTATGGACCTAGTGCTGGAAAATGGGATTAGAATAGTTAGGTACTTGTTTGACTGGCACAGAATCGATGGGCCGAAGGGCCTTTTTTTGTTGCTGTAGACTGACTCTATGACTGACGCTGAAGTATTCTCACTGTCAGCAACCCGACAAGTTAAAACCAATCTTCCACTCATAATTTAAATAATCAGATAGCAAAAAAAAATGATTAAGAATAGCTTAAAATAGAAGCTAAAATGTTATAAACAAACATTTCAAAATATTATTTAAAAAATATGGATTTGTTATTACTGTAGAAAAATTTGATGTTCAACAAATATAAAATTAGTTTTAGTGAGGGTGTGAGGCAGTTTATCACAAATGTCACAAGTTAATGCTTAAGTTGATTGCTAATGATTAAGTTAATGCATAAATTTAAGGCACTGCCATGCCTCGAGAAGTTCTGAGTGGCGTTAATGGTCGAATTTCTTTAAAATTTGCTGAGCTGACATATCGACTGGATGACCTTGTTTTTCAACCTGCTGGCAAAAAAAAACAAGACACTGATATCAGACTCAAAGAGGCCACAGTACTACAATTACAACAGGTGCATCTGAGCTAAGGAAGTGGAACTTGAGACTTCTGTAAAAATAGTAAATTCATTAAATTCTGGTAAGTCAGCATTGTGTGAGTGACTTCAAGGTCCGCTGACCATCAAAGGGGGAAGAGATACCATTGGGCGACAATAACTGATGTGGCTGGGGAGAAGTGTGCATTTGGAACAATGACTGAAAATGGGTCTAAGAACTGAGCACATGAAAGGTTTGACTCTCCTCTGCAGCATCAAGTCGGACGGTCTGATCAACCACACAGGAAAAGAAACGTGGCTGAGTCCCCTTTTTGACCGTCGAATATTTTCTCTGCACATTCAGCTTTCGTGAAAAATATCCTACCAGTTTCTCAATTCCAGTTTTATTTTCTTGCAACAGTACAGCCCCAATGCCTATATCACCTGCGTCAACAACCAGTTTAAATTGCTTGGCATAATTGGGTCCTGCCAAAACTGGTGTCGTCATCAATACAGTTTTCAAACTGTTAAATTCCTTCTGACACTCCTGTGTCCATTGAAACATCAATGGAGCAACTACTTGGCTAAAATTTGGCAAAAATTTCTGGTAAAACACACTCATGCCCAGAAATCTCAAAACCTCTCGTGGGAATATCCACGAAAGTTTTGACTTTCACATCTCTTGGAGCCACCTTACCATGTCCAATGATATGGCCTAGATATGTAATTTGCATTTTGCAAATACATTTTTAGCCAAGTTCATCACCAAATTAGCTTCTTGTAGCCAACTAAATAATTCTTCCAGATGTTGTAAATGCTCCTCCCTTGTTTGACTGAAAACTAACAGGTCAACAATATAACAGCACAATTTCTCATTACTTCCTTAAACAGCTGTGACATGGGGCAGTATTTTGCCCTTGACGGGCGGACGGTCCTGACCAACTCGGCGGTGGGCGGGCAGCCGATTGCCGCCGCCAAAACGGGCCGCGCCGCCATTTTGCATGGGCAGCCCAATTCAGGTCCGCCCAGCAGGTTTGCAACTCCCGTGTACAACGGGAAAATTAAATTGGCAGCGGGCATAAAGAGCCGCCAGGCAGCCTCCTTTAGGCTGTTCACCATGGCCAGTCATCGGGATGTGAGGGCAGAGGAGGAGGGGGGCAGGCTGCAGGGTAGGCCAGCTGGGGGCCACCGTACCCCTCAGTTCTCAGATGCCTGCTTTGCTGTCCTTCTCGAAGAGTTGTCCAACCATCGAGATGTCTTGTTTCCGGAGGATGGGAGGAGGAGGGGGCCCCCACCTCACCAGGCAGGAGTGGCAGGAGGTGGCGGAGGCTTTTAGCTCTCATGATGCTGTGCGGCGCGCTGGAGTGCAGTGCCGCAAGCGCTTCAATGATTTGCTGCACTCTGGAAGGGTGAGGACCATGTCAGCCTTGGCCATTTAACCCAGCAGGTAGCTTTAGCCTTTGAGCCCCCCTACCCCCACCCCCGCCACATGTTAGTGTCGTTACTGCATTGGGCATTTGGCGCACTCTAGGTGGGCAAACAGATAGTGACCATGCTTACATCGCCTTAGTAGTTGAGGAGAAGATGGGCTCTCCCTGCAGCATATGTTGGTGTTTGTCACATTTGAGTAGTCTGGGGGCAACCAGTAGGGGAGGCAGCTAGACACATACTCAGATCTCCAACACATGTCTTATTGATGGTGATGAGATGGTGGAAGGGGAACCTCAAGGTGTCATGGCCAAGAGCCACCTGCTGGCCTTGGCGCTGCACCTAGTTGCGCCTCCTTGCCATGGCGCTCAGACCCGTGTGTTATTCAGTGATGGACACCGAATGTGTCCAAGGTGGCTGTTGGGGGAGGGGTTTGGGAGCAGCTGTACTATCTTCTGAGGACTGATCACCAGAAGTGTGGACAGGAACCGCTGGAGGCCTCAGATGGGCCGCTATGGTTGGGATGCGGCGTGCGTGTGTAAAGTACATGAGCGATCAACCCCAATAAATGCTCTTCTATGTTCTGCAGGCAAAAACTGAGAGCAATATCCGGGAACGTCAGCGGACTGGTGGTGGGCATGCCTTGCTGCAGCACCTCGCCGCGTATGAGGAGCAGGCCATGGAGCTGAGGAGAAGGCAGGTGGCCAGGTCGGCAGGTGTTGGCGAGGCTGGGGTGCAGCGGCCAGGTATTTGAGGGCCACAGTCCCATCCACTCAGTCTCCCCACCATTCAAAGCGCTGATGGTTGCTGCAATTGTTAATGCAGCAACACTGCTCAATCACAGACTGATACAGTCAGACGTGTGAGTCATACACAAAGGTCCCTTAGCTCCTTGAGGATGCGCATCTCTAGCACCTTCCAAAGTCGCCTTATCCCATTTGTGACCACTATCCCCATGGATAATTAGCCTAACATGCCATGGCATCGCTGCTGCACATCCAAAGACTTATTGCATCTTAGGAGGGTTTGTATCTCCACTACCCTTTCAGCCAGAGCGTCCCACATTACTCTGTCCAAAAGGTCCTCAGCACCTCACCTGTCAACCTCATGGCACTCAACTTAAATAAATGCCGCCACGTTAGTCATCCCTGCGCCAAGGGGAAATGTTGCATTCTATCCACCCGTTCTATGCCCCTCATAATGGTATGAAGGTCAATAATGTGACCTGTCAATCTCCTGTGCTCCACGGCAAATGTCACAAGTGTATGGAATGTTTCATCACTCCAACTCTCCAGGCCAGCATGCATCCAGGTCAGGAACCTCTGCATTCTCCCCACTCCTATGCCATCCCTGCCATGAAGCGCAGGTCACAACTGAACGCAGAAGTGTAGATGTGGCTTCGACAGCGTTTTCTGCACTTGCAGCATGACCTCCCTTTTCCTACATTCTGTTCCTCGGCTAATAAAGGCAAGTCTGGCTTCGACCTTGTTAAACGCCTTATGTTCCTGTTGTGCTACCTTAACGGGTCTGCCCAGCAAGTCCCTGTAATCGCCGTGATTTCCCATGGTCCTACCATTACTCATGTATTCCCGTACCCTGCTTGTCTTGCCCAAATGCTTAACCGAACACTTATCCACATAACATTCCAAGTGGCATTCCTTAGGCCATCTGACCAGCCTGTCTGTATGCGCGTGCAATGTTTGGGCCGCCTCTTGACTATTTACCACCCCACCAATGTTCATCTCCTTAGGTTCTTGAAGGGTGAGCGACTTATAAGGCTGGGGGGGAAAGGGATAAAAGGTGTTACTGACTGAAACCTAACTGATGCACTGTCCTTGTTGTTAATTTCAGCACCGCATGGCCGCCACCGACACGCCCAGAGCCCCGCCTCCACACCTGAGGGCCAAGACTTGCAACTTGCATCACACCCTTTCAGCGAGCCAGGCACCAGCACAGCAACAAACACTTAGGTGGTGATTATAACGTCGGCTAGTGTCCTGGGGCACAGTGGAGAGGGCACTTCACAATCGCTGGAGGAGATGGCACGGACAGAGAGTGCCGATGGCGCCAGCAGCCGGAGCATTGCAGAAGGCCAGGCACATGCTGAGTCCGGCAGTGATGATGTGCCTCTGGAGATGTCAGCCATGCAGCAGCTGCAGGACAAGCAGCAGGGTGTGCGGGAGCATCTGGCAGGGTTGAATGAGGGTGTGCTTCGGTTAGTCTCTGTGGAGTCCAGGCAGAGTGTCAGTGAACCTCAGTACAAAGCTTCAGGCTTCCTCCATTGAGAGATTGGTGACTCTCATGGAGAGGGGCTTCAATCAGATTAAGAATCTTCTGATTGGGTTACGCTCTGACCTGCAAGCCCTCACAGCCCAAATGGCCACGGGTGGTCATTCCCAATGTGGGAGATGTTCTGGGCACCAAGTGTCGCCGCTCGGTGCCTCTGCATCTGCGGTGAGCAGGGAGGTCCAATGTGACCTCACGTCGGTGCAGCAGCTGCCTGTGGTCACTGTGAGCTCCTCTCCTGGTGCTCTGGATGAGGGCAGCAGCTCCTCCGCCCCTCTGCCAGTGACCATTGCATTCGTTGAGGCTGCAATAACTGGGGAGATGCCAGTTCTGGAACTGGCCACTCCCTCCCAGGCGGGGCCATCACAGGCTCCACTGGCCAGAGGACGGCCGCCAAGGTCATCAAGGCCAACAGGACAGCAGAGTCAGCAGGCTGTCTCACAAGCCACTCCGAGCGATGGGGCAGCACCAAGACATAGCACCTGCTAATGTAAGCATAAGGCACGTTAGACACTCAATGGGTTTGTCACAGGTGATTTTGTGTTGGCTCTAGATTAGGGAATATATCATTATGTACGTCTGAGCGATGTTTGTGTTTTATTTTGGTGGGAATAATGTCCACTTTTCTGACCATGGCTGAGGGTGTTTCCTTTGTGCTGCATTTGTATGTTTCACACACATCTCATGAGTGTTTGAGTGGACATTGATGTTTCTGTACTAAACCCTTAGTTGCAGCTGATAAGGTGGAGGATGTAGCACCTAAGTGCCATGTGTGGAAGCGCCAGGCAATGCTGGTCCTGCTGATCCATGTGGGTGGAGCTAGCTGAAGGTTCTTTGGATTAAATTGTCCCGGGTGTCCCTGCCTCCTTGGTGTAGTAGCGGGTCGGCGTGCTGCCCCTCATCATTGCCCTGGCTTCCTCATCCTCTGACCCACTGCTGGATTCATCATGGGCAGCCTCATCCACTGCGTCAAGGTCTTCATCGTCAACTGTATCCCCCCTTTCCAGCGCAAGATTATGCAGAGCGCAGCATACTACCACTATCACAGAGACGCGATCTGGGGGGTACTGGAGTGCACCCCCTGAGCAGTCCAGGCAATGGAAGCGCATCTTGAGAAGACTGAGGGCTCTCTCCACCACAGCCCTTGTGGTGCCCTGGCTCCTATTGTAGCGCTCCTCAGTTTCTGTTCTTGGATGGCAGAGAGACATCATGAGTCACCTTCTGAGGGGATAGTCACCCAGCAGCCAACCATCCAGCCGAGCCGGAGCACTGAAGAGCCCTGGCACCTGGGAGTGTCTGAGGATGTAGGCATCGTGGGAACTGCCTGGGTACCTTGTACAAACTTGTAGAATCTGCATCTTGTGATCACACACTATCTGCACGTTCATGGAGTGGAAGCCCTTCCTGTTGACGAAGGCACCGGGCTCACCTGCTGGCACCTTGATGGCCATGTGTGTGCAGTTTAATGCACCCTGGACACGGGGTGCACCTCTGGCTCGCTGTATCTGACTTGCCTGGTCGCAGTGGAAGTGGATGAATGTCAATGCCGGCCTGAACAGAGCGTCTGTGACCTACTTGACACAAGTCTGGACAGCTGATTGGGAGACACTGCAAAGATCACCCACCGAGCTCTGGAAGGAGCCAGAGGCATAGAAGTGGAGAGCAACTGTGAGCTTCAGAGCCACTGGCATGGGGTGTCCATCCACGCAGTTAGGGGAGATCTCAGGGCTAATCATCTGACAGATACAGTTGACTGTCTTCCTTGACAGTCAGAGCCTCCTTCGCCACTGCACCTCAGTCATATTGAGGTAGCTGCTTCGCCGCCTGTATACCCTGGCAGCAGGATAGTGGCGTCTTCTGTGGCCCCTTCCACCTTGGACTACCTCTTGGCCCTGCGCCCCTTGTACCTGCGCCTGGCCTCCCAAAGGTGGCTCCCCTGGTGGCTGATTGTCCACTCCTGGCCTCCTCCTTATTCTATCCCTCCCTTCCTCCTCAGGGGAGCTGCCTCCAGTGGAGAGGTCAGAACCCACACCCAGGCTAAATGGAGGCCTCCGGAAAGCTGCAGGCCCGAGAAAGATTACTGTCTGCGGAGTGCTGAGCTGAAGCTTCAAAGTACAGAGAAAGCTATTGGAAATCGATCTGAACGGCTAACATTCACACAGGCAAGTTTAAAACACTTTCTGCATTAAATACTTGAGAAAAACATGAACAACCCCTCTGAACCCACATATCCCACCTGTGGATGAGGTTTGTTAAAAAATCAGTTACCCGCCTGGCCGTTGGGCACAGGCTCCTCAAAATTGGCTTCAATTGCCGAGTTAAGGACCTTAACAAGGCTTTTAATTAATGGTGGGTGCGCAACACGCTGACGTCAGGAAGCTCACGCGACATCAGCCCACGCCATTTTAAGGGCTGACGTGCAGATTCCGCCACCCGCGCATCAGCCAGAAAATTCAGCCCATGGAATTTGAATTCTGGTCGAATTGTGTTTGTTTTGCTAAATCATATCTTGTAAAAAAAAATGTAGTCAACTCTTCCACATTTCTCTTTGATGTAATATTTCTCAAAGGTATCGCTTCAGGAAACCTTGTAGACACATCCATTATTGTCAGCAAGTACTGATTTCCACTTTTAGTCTTAGGGAGGGGTCCAACACAATCAATCATGATCCTAGTAAAAGATTCTTCAAATGCTTGAATTGGAATTAAAGGTACCAGTTTAATCACTGCTTGTGGTTTCCCTATCACCTGACATGTGTGACATATTCTACGGAATTTGACTACATCTCTATGCAATACAGGCCAATAAAAATGTTTTTGTATTTTCGTCCGTTTCTTTCTAATTCCTAAATGCCCCCACCCCCCCCATTGGAATTTGATGAGCTTTTCTTAGTATCTCAGTTCTATATCCAAATGGTATAACAATCTGATGTATTTCCCTCCTGCTTTCATCTGCTGAAACCTGATACGGTCACCACTTTCTCATTAATAAATTACCCTTAAGGTAATAACATTCTGGAATATATTCTGCCTCTGTTTCTGAATAAGCTGTCAGATATAACAGTTTTATTTGTGGATCCTTTTTCTGTAATTCTACCACCTGCCCTGAGCTCAATGGCTCTGCTGCATTCTCTCTCATTCTTTCTTCCTGAATAATCTCATCAAAGACAGTGTCAGCTAGTTGAATATGAAACCTTTTCTCTGCCTTTTAACTTCCTCTTCTTCTTGCTTCAACCTGTGAGCTTGTGATCTTGTTACCACACAATCTGGAAACAATCCAGGATGCTCTTTCTACAACACTGCTGTTTAAAACACCTCTGCAGGCTGCTCAACTACCATAGCCATCACACACATCTGGGACTCAGCTATATCATTATACCTAAAATAAATTGAATGCCTGCAATGGACAATTTTTCCACTACTCTGACAATCGCCTCACCTGTTTCCCACTTACTCTTTAAATTTACCTTCCACAATGGAATAGGTTTCGCATCTCCATGAACCCCACTTATTATCACCTGTTCTTGCAATACTCCCTCTGAACAACAAATATCACCATCCCTTAACATTAAGGATTGACTAGCCCCTGTGTCTCTTAAAATTTTAATATCTTTACCTGCTCCACCCTGTACATACGGAAAGGCTTCCCTTCACATTCAAAATCTTTAAACATTTCTGCAACTTCCTCCTCAGAATTCTCTTGGGTAAATTGTGAATACATTCCCACTTCTTTACCAATCACTGATTCTTCCTGTTTTACCTGTGCTCAAACCATTGGTTTTTCCTGTGCCTGAACCTCAGAACCCACAGTACTTCTACTTCCAGAACTTTTCTGCACCCCAATAATTCAACAGATTTTCCCTGTAATTTGCAACACACTTACTTCATGTGCCCAACTTTATTACAATGAAAACACCTCAATTTTCAAATGTCACTCCTGCCTTCAGCACCTTCCTTTTTAGTCTGAGAAAAAACTTCCTGCAAATTTCCAATAACTCCTTCTCTTCCCTGACTACCCATCTTCCTTTCACCTTCCCATTTTCTATCCTTCTCTGATTTAAAAGGGTGATGATAAAAAGGTTTAGATCTATGAACTAACTCATAATCATCGGCTATCTCTGCTGCTTGTCTTACCGTTTTAACTCTCCGTTCCTCCACATGAGTTTTCACTGCTGAAGGAATTGGATCTTTAAATTCTTCCAAAATAATTACTCCTCTAAGAACTGCATATGTTTTCTCTACCTTTAATGCTCATGACCACCAATCAAAAGTACTTTGTTTTACTCTCTCAAACTCAATATAGGTTTGCCCAGGTTGTTTTCTTATATTCCTAAACTTCCACCTGTATACCTCAGGAACCAACTCATATGCACTCAAAATAGCCTTTTTTTACTACGTCATAATCTGCCAACATTTCTTCTGACACTGAAGCATAAACCTCATGAGCTCTATGCACTAGCCCAGAATGTAACAGCAATGTCCAGTTTTCTTGTGCCATTTCATCTGTTTAGCTATCTTCTCAAACAAAACAAAGAATTACTCCACATTTCTTCAAACTTCAGAAGAGCTTGCACAAATTTAAACATCTCCCCACTGGGTTTTAGGTTGAAGGTTTTTTCATCTTCAGAACTTTCTTCAGTATCTGAGGTTTCTTTTTTAAAATCTAGCCTTTTAAGTTGGTACTCTTTATCTCTTTCCTTCACCCTCTCCTCCATTGCTAACTTTTCCCTCTTGAGATCAAGTTTTCACATTTCCATTTCATTTTGAAATACTCTCTTTTCCTTTTTGCCATTTTTTGCTGCCTCTGGTTCAAGTTTTTTTATTTCCAATTCTTGTTCAATTTCAAGCTTCTTCATTTGTAATTGAAGTCTCACTGCCTCCAGCTGTGACTAATGTCAGGTATCAATTACAACTTTAAATGCTGTACTATCACTTCAACTATGTCTGCTTTCTTTACCTCTACAGGTAACCTCAACTGCAACTTAACCGCCAACTCTGTTAACTTACACTTAGATACCTTTTGTATCCCAATCAGAGTTATATCTTCTATTTCCAAAACTCCTGTTTCCAAATAACTCCTAAAATCCCTAATTAACCTAACTCCCAGTTACACCTCCTTTAAGGCAATGGTCAAAAAGTAGATTTTAAACAGCAAATTAACACAACACCCTGGACAGTGGAATTCAAAATGGCGCTCTCCAGCTTCAGTTTCTGTGGACAGCAGGCTTATGCACAAATACTGGAGGCTTCTCTTATGGTGCCTTCTCTCGACACACAGCCTCATTGTCTTTTGTAGATGTTTCACGCTTTTTAATATGTAAATTCCATTGTTTCCATATGCCTTTGGAACTTTTACCTTCATTATAAAATAAATCTTTTCATGTTGCTACTATTCTCATTAACCACTTTGAAAAAAATCCCCCTTCATCTAACAAAAAATGCAAATTCCCTCTACACCTTACATGTTAAGATCCCAACCATGTCTGCTAATTAGCATATTAAAGACACTTCTACACCTTACTTCTTTTGATAACTTCAACTTGCAGTCTGCTTGGCTACAAAATGTGACTAAATAACACCCTCAGGAAAACACAACGCCATAAACCCGCTTTACAATAAACCAGAAAAATATCCTGAAAATTATTATACTCTCATGATAGTAGGTGGGGATTAAGGAATATAGAGAGAAGGTGAGTAGGTGGGGATTGAGGGCTATGGGAAGAAGGTGAGTAGGTGGGGATTGACGGATATGTGGAGAAGTGGTGTAGCTTGGGATTGACGGATACGGGAGAAGGTGGGTAGGTGGGGACTGAGGGATGTGCAGAGAAGAAGAGTGGGTGGGGACTAAGGGATAGGGGTGAAGGTGGGTAGTTGGAGATTGAGGGATATGGAGTGAAGGTGAGTAGATGGAGATTAAAGGGCATGGGGAGAAGTGGGGTGCAGGTGGGGATTGAGGAATATGAGGAGAATGTGTGGTGTAGGTGGGGATTGAGGGATATGGAGAGAATGTAGGTAGGTGGAGATTGAGGGATATGGAGTGAAGGTGGCTGGATGGGGTTTGAGGGCTATGGGGAGAAGGTGAGAAGGTGGGGATTGAGTGATATGGGGAGGGGGTAGGTTGGTGGGGATTGAGGGATACAGGGGGAAGGTGGGTAGGCGGGGATTGAGAGATATGGGGAGAAGGTGGGTTGGTGGGAATTGAGGAAAATGGAAAAGGTGAGTAGGTGGGGATCGAGGTATACAGGGAGAAGGTGGATAACTGGGGTAAGTGGGGGTTGAGAGATATGGAGAAAAGGTGGGTAGGTGGGGATTGAGGGATATGGGGAGAAGTGGGTAGGTGGGGATTGAGGGATATGGCAAGAAGGTGTGTAGGTGGGGATTGAGGGATATGGGGAGAAGGTGGGTACGTGGGGATTGAGGTATATGGGGGAGGGTGGAGATTGAGGTATATGTGGAGAAGTGGGGTAGGTGGGGGTTGAGGGACATGGGGAGAAGGATAATGGATGGGGGTTGTTGGCTACAGGGAGAAGGTGGGTAGTTGTGGATAGAGGGACATGGGGTGAAGTGGTGTAGGTGGGAATTGAGAGATATGGAGAGAAGGTGGGTAGGTGGGGATTGAGGGATATGGGGAGAAGGTGGGTAGGTGGAGATTGAGGGATATGGAGTGAAGGTGGCTGAGTGGGGTTTGAGGGATATGTGGAGAAAGTGGGTAGTTTGGTTTGAGGGATGCGGGGAGAAGGCGGGTTGGTGACGATTGAGGGATATGTGGAGTAGGTGGGGATTGAGGGATACAGGGAGAAACTGGGAAGGTGGTGGTTGAGGGATACAGGAGGAAGGTAGACAGGTGGAGATTGAGGGATATGGGGAGAATATGGTAGGTGGGGATTGAAGGATATGGGGAGAAGGTGAGCAGATGCAGATGAGGGATATGGAGAGAGGTGGGTAGGTGGGGATTGAGGGAATATGAGAAGTTGGATAGCTGAGAATTGAGGGGTATGGGTAGAAGGTGGGTAGGTGGGGATTGAGGGACACAGGGAGAAGGTGGTCAGCTGGGGATTGAGGGATATATAGAGAAGTGGCGTAGGTGGGGATTGACACATATGTGAAAAAGGTGGATATCTGGGGATTGAGGGATATGGGGAAAGGTGGGTAGGTGAGGATAGAGGTATACAGGGAGAAAGTGGTTAGCTGGGGATTGAGGGATGTGTGCAGAGGTGGTATGGTTGGGGCTTGAGGGATATGGAGTGACTGCGGGTAGGTGGGGATTGAGAAATATGGGGAGAAGGTGCAGAGGATTGAGGGATATGGGAAGAATGCGGGTTGGTGGAGATTGAGGGATATGGGGAAAGGTGGATAGGTGGGGATTGAGGAATATGCGGAGAAGTGGGTAGTTGGGGATTGTGGGATATGGGGAGAATGTGGGTGGGTGCGGATTGAGGGATCTGGAGTGAAGTGGGGTAGGTGGGGATTGAGGGATAGAGGGAGAAGGTGGATAGGTGGGGATTGAGGGATATGGGTAGCAAGTGGGTATGTGGGGATTGAGGGATATGAAGAGAGGGTGGGTAGGAGAAGTGGATAGGTGGGGATAGAGGGATATGGGGAGAAGTGGGGTAGGTGTGGATTGAAGGATATGGGGAGAAGTGGGGTAGTTGGGGATTGAAGGTTATGAGGAGAAGTCGGGTAGGTGGGGATTGAAGGATATGGGGGGAAGTGGGGTAGGTGGAATTGAAGGATATGGGTAGACGGTGGATGGTTGGATTTGAGGGAAATGGAGTGAAGGTAGGTAGGTGGAGATTGAGGATTATGAAGAGAGGGTGGGTAGGTGGGGATGGAGGAATGTGGGGAGAACTGGATTAGATGGGTATTGAGGGATATGTGGAGGTGGGATAGATTGGGATTGAGGGATATGGGGAGAAGTAGGGTTGGTGGAGGTTGAGGGATATGTGGAGAAGTGGGGTAGGTGGGGATTGAGGGGATATGGAGAGAAGCTCGGTAGGTGGGGATTGAGGGATACGGGGAAAAGGTGCATAGGTGGGGATTGAGGGATGTGGAGAGAAGGTGGGTAGGTAGGTGTTGTGGGATATGGGGAGAAGGTTGGGTAGGTGGGTGTTGAGGGATATGGGCAGAAGTGGGGTATGTGGGGATTGAGGGGTATGGAGAGAAGTTGGGTAGGTGGGGGTTGTGGGATATGGTGAGGTGGTAGGTGGGGATTGAGGGATCCTGGGAGAAGGTGGGTAGGTGGGAATGGAGTGATGTGTGAGGAAGTAGGGTAGGTGGGAGTTAAGGGATATGGGCAGAATGTGGGTAGGTGGGTGTTGAGGGATGTGGAGAGAAGGTGGGTAGGTGGGGCTCAAGGAATACAGGAGAAGGTGGGTTTGTGGCGATTGAGGGATATGTGGAGTAGGTGCGGATTGAGGGATACAGGGAGAAGGTGGATAGTTGGAGGGATATCGGGAGAAGTGGAGTAGGTGGGGATTGAGGGATACAGGGAGAAAGTGAGTAGATGGGGGTTGCAGGATATGGGGAGAAGGTGGGTAGGTGGGGATTGAGGGATATGTGGAGAAGTGGCATAGGTAGGTTTGATGGATCTGGGGAGATGGTGGATAGCTGGGGATTGAGGGATATGGAGAAAGGTGAGTAGGTAGGGATTGAGGTATACAGGGAGAAGATGCAGAGGTAGTGATTGAGGGATATGGGGAGAAGGTGGGTAGGTGTGGATTGATGGATAGAGGGAGAAGGTGGATAGGTGGGGATTGAGGGATATGGGTAGTCAATGGGTAGGTGGGATTGAGGGATATGGAGAGAAAGTGGGTATTTGGGGAATGAGGTGTATGGGGAGAAGTGGGTAGGTGGGGATTGAGGACTATGGGGAGAATTGGGGTAGGTGGGGATTGATGGATATGGGGGGAAGGTGAGTAGTTGGGGATGAGGGATACGGGGAGAAGTGGGTAGGTGGGGATTGAGGAATATAGGAAGAAGCGGGGTAGGTGGGGATTGAGGGATATGGGGAGAATGTGGGTGGTTGGGTTTGAGGGGTACAGGGAGAAGGCGGGCTGGTGGTGATTGAGGGAATATGTGGAGAAGGTGGGGATTGAGTTATACGGGGAGAAGGTGGGGAGATGGTGATTGAGGGATACAAGGAGAAGGTGGGTAAGTGGGCATTGAGGGATATGGGGAGAAGTGAGGTAGCTGGGATTGATGGATGTGGGGAGAAGTTAGGTAGATGGGGATTGAGGGATACGGGGAGAAGGTAAGTAGGTTGGGATGAGGGATATGGGGAGAAGGTGGATAGGCAGGGGTTGAGGGATATGGGGAGAAGTATGGTAGGTGGGAATTGAGCGATACGGGATGAAGGTGGGTAGGTGATGATTGAAGTCTATGGGGAGAAGATGTGGATTGAGGGATATGGGGAGAAGGTGGATAGGTGGAGATGGAGTGATATGGGGAGGAAGTGGGTAGGTGGGGATTGAGTGATATGGGGAGCAGGTGAACAGCTGGGGATTGAGGGATATGGGGAGCAGGTGAGTAACTGGGGATTGAGGGATATGGGGAGGTGAGGTAGCTGGGGATTGATGGATGTGGGGAGAAGTTAGGTAGATGGGGATTGAGGGATACGGGGAGAAGGTAAGTAGGTTGGGATGAGGGATATGGGGAGAAGGTGGATAGGCAGGGGTTGAGGGATATGGGGAGAAGTGTGGTAGGTGGGAATTGAGCGATACAGGATGAAGGTGGGTAGTGATGATTGAAGTTTATGGGGAGAAGATGGGGATTGAGGGATATGGGGAGAAGGTGGATAGGTGGAGATTGAGGGATATGGGGAGGAAGTGGGTAGGTGGGGATTGAGTGATATGGGAAGCAGGTGAGTAGCTGGGGATTGAGTGATATGGGGAGAAGGTGGGTTAGTGACAATTGAGAGATACGGGGTGAAGTGGGGTAGGTGGGGATTGAGGAATACAGGGTAACGGTGGGTTTTGAGGGATGGGGAGAAGGTGGGTAGGTGGGGATTGAGGGATATGGGGAAAAAGTAGGTAGGTGGGGATTGAGGTTTATGGTTTATGTCTGTTTTGTCTCACTCTGTCAAACTGAAGAAAGCTTTTATTTTAGTCCTTGAACATAATTTTCTCAGTGAGGTCTAGGGAGTGCAGTAGTTGCATCCTCTTTCATGATTTGACGGTGAAGGAGGCTGTGTTCATAATGCAGTTTGCTATCAACCTGCAAACCCTTCCAACACACACCAATGACAGACGGTAAGAGCAGGAGACATTCCTGGTCAGTCTCATGATGGAAAGAACTTTGGAGCCTCTACAATCACTCTCCATTGCTCCAGACGACTACATGCATGGAAAGGTGCATGTTGCCATAGCAACTGGGACTCCTTGAGGGGCGGCAGCTGGCTAGACGGCCTGTGTGGCTCAGGTTGATGGCTGCGGTGGATTTGGGGCTTGCCTCCTTGCCTTCCCCGTGGTGGAGGTGGTGGTGCTCGGGGTCGGACCTGCTTTTGGGCAAAGTACTGAGGAAGAATCAACTCAGGCATTCTGTTTGGGTTTTATTTGCTCATTTACTGGTTTTCTACATTGATGACATTTCCATATAACAGGTTGGTGAGGCTGTTGTTAATAACAGAGTTAAAGATGCTTGTTGTTCCAGCTGGCGAGATTCCGGTTTCTCCCACATTCTGGGTCCTAGTTTTATTCATGCATTAGCATCTCATCTCTACACTTGAACCAGTATCTGGCGATGGAACGTGGGTAAGAGGGTTGGGCTAAAGCCACTCGCTTAGTCTCCAGGTCCACTCGGTAATATTTATCTGGAATTAGAGAATCAATCAGATCTTCAGTTATTCATTTGAGGTTTGGGGTGTGTTTTCTCAGTGTGTGGGGTCTGTTTCCCAGTGTGTGGGGTGTGTTTCCCAGTGTGTGGGATGTGTTTTCCCAGTGTGGGGTGTGTTTCCCAGAGTTTGGAGTGTTTCCTAGTATTTGGAGTGTGTTTTCCCAGTGTTTGGGTGTGTTTCCTGGAGTTTGGAGTGTTTCCCAGGGTTTGGAGCGTGTTTCCTAGTGTTTGGCATGTGTTTCCCAGGGTTTGGGGTGTGTTTCTCAGGGTTTGCAGGGTGTTTCCCAGTGTTTGGGGTGTGTTTCTCAGTGTTTGGGGTGTGTTTCTCTGTGTTTGGGGTGTTTCCCAGTGTTTGAGGTGTGTTTCTCAGTGTTTGGGGTGTGTTTCTCAGTGTTTGGGGTGTGTTTCTCTGTGTTTGGAGTGTGTTTCCCAGTGTTTGGTGTGTGTTTCCCAGTTTTTGAGGTGTGTTTCTCAGTGTTTGAGGTGTGTTTCTCAGTGTTTGAGGTGTGTTTCTCAGTGATTGGGGTGTGTTTCTCAGTGTTTGTGGTGTGTTTCCCAGTGTTTGAGGTGCGTTTCTCAGTGTTTGGGGTGTGTTTCCCAGTGTTTGAGGTGTGTTTCTCAGTGTTTGGGGTGTGTTTCTCAGTGATTGGGGTGTGTTTCTCTGTGTTTGGAGTGTGTTTCCCAGTCTTTGGTGTGTGTTTCCCAGTGTTTGGGGTGTGTTTTCCCAGGGTTTGCGGAGTGCTTCCCAGTGTTTGGAATGTGTTTCCCAGTGTTTGGGATGTCTTCCCAGGGTTTGGTGTGTGTTTTCCCAGGGTTTGGGGTGTGCTTCCCAGTGAGCGGGCTGAGTTTTCCCAGTGTGTGGGGTGTGTTTCCCAGTGTTTAGGGTGTGTTTCCCAGTGAGTGGGATGCGTTTCCCAGTGTGTGGGGTGTGTTTCCCAGTGCTTGGGGTGTGTTACCCAGTGTTTGGAGTGTGTTTCCCAGGGTTTGCAGTGTTTTGGAGTGTGTTTCCCAGTGTTTGGGATGTGTTTCCAGTGTTTGGAGTGTGTTTCCCAGGGTTTGCAGTGTTTCCAGTGTTTTGGAGTGTGTTTCCCAGTGTTTGGGGTATGTTTCCCAGGGTTTGCAGAGTGTTTCCAGTGTTTTGGAGTGTGTTTCCCAGTGTTTGGGGTGTGTTTCCCAGAGTTTGGAGTGTTTCCCAGGGTTTGGAGCGTGTTTCCTAGTGTTTGGCATGTGTTTCCCAGGGTTTGGGGTGTTTCTCAGGGTTTGCAGGGTGTTTCCCAGTGTTTGGGGTGTGTTTCCCAGTGTTTGGGGTGTGTTTCTCAGTTTTTGAGGTGTGTTTCTCAGTGTTTGGGGTGTGTTTCTCAGTGTTTGGGGTGTGTTTCCCAGTGTTTGAGGTATGTTTCTCAGTGTTTGGGGTGTGTTTCTCAGTGGTTGGGGTGTGTTTCTCAGTGTTTGGGGTGTGTTTCTCTGTGTTTGGGATGTGTTTTCCCAGGGTTGCGGAGTGCTTCCCAGTGTTTGGAATGTGTTTCCCAGTGTTTGGGATGTGCTTCCCAGGGTTTGGGGTGTGTTTTCCCAGGGTTTGGGGTGTGCTTCCCAGTGAGCGGGCTGAGTTTTCCCAGTGTGTGGGATGCATTTCCCAGTGTGTGCGGTGTGTTTCCCAGTGCTTGGGGTGTTTTACCCAGTGTTTGGAGTGTGTTTCCCAGGGCTTGCAGAGTGTTTCCAGTGTTTTGGAGTGTGTTTCCCAGTGTTTGGGGTGTGTTTCTCAGTGTTTGAGGTGTGTTTCTCAGTGTTTGGGGGGTGTTTCTCAGTGTTTGGGGTGTGTTTCTCTGTGTTTGGGGTGTGTTTCCCAGTGTTTGGGGTGTGTTTTCGAAGGGTTTGCGGAGTGCTTCCCAGTGTTTGGAATGTGTTTCCCAGTGTTTGGGATGTGCTTCCCAGTCTTTAAGTTGTGTGTCCCAGTGAGTGGAATGCGTTTCCCAGTGTGAGGGATTTGTTTCCCAGTATGTGGGGGCTGTTTTCCCAGTATTTGGGGTGTGTTTCCCAGTGCTTGGGGTGTGTTACCCAGTGTTTGGAGTGTGTTTCCCAGGGTTTGCCGAGTGTTTCCAATGTTTTGGAGTGTGTTTCCCAGTGTTTGGAGTGTGTTTCCCAGGGTTTGGAGTGTGTTTCCCAGGGTTTGGGGTGTGTTTTCCCAGTGTTTGGGGTGTCTTTCCCAGGGTTTGGAGCGTGTTTCCCAGTGTTTGGAGTGTGTTTCCCAGGGTTTGGGGTGTGCTTCCCAGTGAGCGGGCTGAGTTTTCCCAGTGTTTGGGGTGTGTTTCCCAGGGTTTGGAGCGTGTTTCCCAGTGTTTGGAGTGTGCTTCCCAGGGTTTGGGGTGTGTTTTTCCAGGGTTTGGGATGTGCTTCCCAGTGAACGGGCTGAGTTTTCCCAGTGTGGGGGGTGTGTTTTCCAGTGTTTGGAGTCTGTTTTCCCAGTGTGTGTGGTGTTTTGTCCCAGTGTGTGGGGTGTGTTTCCCAGTGTGTGTGGTGTTTTGTCCCAGTGTGTGGGGTGTGTTTCCCAGTGTGTGGGGTGTGTTTCCCAGAGTGTGAGGTGTGTTTTCCCAGTGTTTGGCTTGTGGTTTCCCAGTGTGTGGGGCCTGTTTTCCCAGGGTTTGGAGTGTGTTTCCCAGTTTGTGTGGTATGTTTCCCAGTGTGTGGGGTGTGTTTTCCCAGGGTTTGTGGTGTGTTTTCCCAGGGTTTGGGTGTGTTTTCCCAGTGTGTGGATTGTGCTTCCCAGGGTTTGTGGTGTGTTTTCTCAGTGTTTGGTGTGTGTTTTCCCAGGGTTTGTGGTGTGTTTTCCCAGGGTTTGGGTGTGTTTTCCCAGTGTGTGGATTGTGCTTCCCAGGGTTTGTGGTGTGTTTTCTCAGTGTCTGGGTGTGTTTTCCCAGTGTGTGGGTGTGTTTTCCCAGTGTGTGGGGTATGTTTCCCAGGGTTTGTGGTGTGTTTTCCCAGTGTTTGGGGTGTGTTTTCCCAGGATTTGTGGTGTGTTTTCCCAGGGTTTGGGTGTGTTTTCCCAGTGTTTGGGGTATGTTTCCCAGGGTTTGTGGTGTGTTTTCCCAGGGTTTGGGTGTGTTTTCCCAGGGTTTGTGGTGTGTTTTCCCAGGGTTTGGGTGTGTTTTCCCAGTGTTTGGTGTGTGTTTTCCCAGGGTTTGTGGTGTGTTTTCCCAGTGTTTGGGGTGTGTTTTCCCAGGGTTTGGGTGTGTTTTCCCAGTGTGTGGATTGTGCTTCACAGGGTTTGTGGTGTGTTTTCTCAGTGTTTGGGTGTGTTTTCCCAGTGTGTGGGTGTGTTTTCCCAGTGTATGGGGTATGTTTCCCAGGGTTTGTGGTGTGTTTTCCCAGTGTTTGGGGTTTGTTTTCCCAGGATTTGTGGTGTGTTTTCCCAGGGTTTGGGTGTGTTTTCCCAGTGTTTGGTGTGTGTTTTCCCAGGGTTTGTAGTGTGTTTTCCCAGTGTTTGGGGTGTGATTTCCCAGTGTGTGTGGTGTGTTTTCCCTGGGTTTGGGTGTGTTTTCCCAGTGTTTGGGGTGTGTGTTCCCAATGTTTGGGGTGTGTTTTCCCAGTGCTTGGGGTGTGTTTTCCCAGTGTTGGGGTGTGTTTTCCCAGTGTCTGGGGTGTGTTTCCCAGTGTGTGTGGTGTGTTTTCCCTGGGTTTGGGTGTGTTTTCCCAGTGTTTGGTGTGTTTTTTTCCCAGTGTGTGAGGTGCATTTCCCAGTGTGTGGGGTCTGTTTTCCCAGTGTTTGGGGTGTGTTTTCCCAGTGTCTGGGGTGTGTTTCCCAGTGTTTGGAGTGTGTTTCCCAGGGTTTGGGGTGTGCTTCCCAGTGAGCGGGCTGAGTTTTCCCAGTGTTTGGGGTGTGTTTCCCAGGGTTTGGAGCGTGTTTCCCAGTGTTTGGAGTGTGTTTCCCAGGGTTTGGGGTGTGTTTTTCCAGGGTTTGGGATGTGCTTCCCAGTGAACGGGCTGAGTTTTCCCAGTGTGGGGGGGGTGTGTTTTCCAGTGTTTGGAGTGTGTTTTCCCAGTGTGTGTGGTGTTTTGTCCCAGTGTGTGGGGTGTGTTTCCCAGTGTGTGTGGTGTTTTGTCCCAGTGTGTGGAGTGTGTTTCCCAGTGTGTGAGGTGTGTTTCCCAGTGTGTGAGGTGTGTTTTCCCAGTGTTTGGCTTGTGGTTTCCCAGTGTGTGGGGCCTGTTTTCCCAGGGTTTGGAGTGTGTTTCCCAGTTTGTGTGGTATGTTTCCCAGTGTGTGGGGTGTGTTTTCCCAGGGTTTGTGGTGTGTTTTCCCAGGGTTTGGGTGTGTTTTCCCAGTGTGTGGGTGTGTTTTCCCAGTGTGTGGGGTATGTTTCCCAGGGTTTGTGGTGTGTTTTCCCAGTGTTTGGGTGTGTTTTCCCAGGATTTGTGGTGTGTTTTCCCAGGGTTTGGGTGTGTTTTCCCAGTGTTTGGGGTATGTTTCCCAGGGTTTGTGGTGTGTTTTCCCAGGGTTTGGGTGTGTTTTCCCAGGGTTTGTGGTGTGTTTTCCCAGGGTTTGGGTGTGTTTTCCCAGGGTTTGTGGTGTGTTTTCCCAGGGTTTGGGTGTGTTTTCCCAGTGTTTGGTGTGTGTTTTCCCAGGGTTTGTGGTGTGTTTTCCCAGTGTTTGGGGTGTGTTTTCCCAGGGTTTGGGTGTGTTTTCCCAGTGTGTGGATTGTGCTTCACAGGGTTTGTGGTGTGTTTTCTCAGTGTTTGGGTGTGTTTTCCCAGTGTGTGGGTGTGTTTTCCCAGTGTATGGGGTATGTTTCCCAGGGTTTGTGGTGTGTTTTCCCAGTGTTTGGGGTGTGTTTTCCCAGGATTTGTGGTGTGTTTTCCCAGGGTTTGGGTGTGTTTTCCCAGTGTTTGGTGTGTGTTTTCCCAGGGTTTGTAGTGTGTTTTCCCAGTGTTTGGGTTGTGATTTCCCAGTGTGTGTGGTGTGTTTTCCCTGGGTTTGGGTGTGTTTTCCCAGTGTTTGGGGTGTGTGTTCCCAATGTTTGGGGTGTGTTTTCCCAGTGCTTGGGGTGTGTTTTCCCAGTGTTGGGGTGTGTTTTCCCAGTGTCTGGGGTGTGTTTCCCAGTGTGTGTGGTGTGTTTTCCCTGGGTTTGGGTATGTTTTCCCAGTGTTTGGTGTGTTTTTTTCCCAGTGTGTGAGGTGCATTTCCCAGTGTGTGGGGTCTGTTTTCCCAGTGTTTGGGGTGTGTTTTCCCAGTGTCTGGGGTGTGTTTCCCAGTGTTTGGAGTGTGTTTCCCAGGGTTTGGGGTGTGCTTCCCAGTGAGCGGGCTGAGTTTTCCCAGTGTTTGGGGTGTGTTTCCCAGGGTTTGGAGCGTGTTTCCCAGTGTTTGGAGCGTGTTTCCCAGGGTTTGGGGTGTGTTTTTCCAGGGTTTGGGATGTGCTTCCCAGTGAACGGGCTGAGTTTTCCCAGTGTGGGGGGGGGGGGTGTTTTCCAGTGTTTGGAGTGTGTTTTCCCAGTGTGTGTGGTGTTTTGTCCCAGTGTGTGGGGTGTGTTTCCCAGTGTGTGTGGTGTTTTGTCCCAGTGTGCGGGGTGTGTTTCCCAGTGTGTGGGGTGTGTTTCCCAGTGTGTGAGGTGTGTTTTCCCAGTGTTTGGCTTGTGGTTTCCCAGTGTGTGGGGCCTGTTTTCCCAGGGTTTGGAGTTTCCCAGTTTGTGTGGTATGTTTCCCAGTGTGTGGGGTGTGTTTTCCCAGGGTTTGTGGTGTGTTTTCCCAGGGTTTGGGTGTGTTTTCCCAGTGTGTGGATTGTGCTTCCCAGGGTTTGTGGTGTGTTTTCTCAGTGTTTGGGTGTGTTTTCCCAGTGTGTGGGTGTGTTTTCCCAGTGTGTGGGGTATGTTTCCCAGGGTTTGTGATGTGTTTTCCAGTGTTTGGGGTGTGTTTTCCCAGGGTTGCGGAGTGCTTCCCAGTGTTTGGAATGTGTTTCCCAGTGTTTGGGATGTGCTTCCCAGGGTTTGGGGTGTGTTTTCCTAGGGTTTGGGGTGTGCTTCCCAGTGAGCGGGCTGAGTTTTCCCAGTGTGTGTGATGCATTTCCCAGTGTGTGGGGTGTGTTTCCCAGTGCTTGGGGTGTGTTACCCAGTGTTTGGAGTGTGTTTTCCAGGGTTTGCAGAGTGTTTCCAGTGTTTTGGAGTGTGTTTCCCAGTGTTTGGGGTGTATTTCTCAGTGTTTGAGGTGTGTTTCTCAGTGTTTGGGGGGTGTTTCTCAGTGTTTGGGGTGTGTTTCTCTGTGTTTGGGGTGTGTTTCCCAGTGTTTGGGGTGTGTTTTCGAAGGGTTTGCGGTGTGCTTCCCAGTGTTTGGAATGTGTTTCCCAGTGTTTGGGATGTGCTTCCCAGTCTTTAGGGTGTGTTTCCCAGTGAGTGGAATGCGTTTCCCAGTGTGAGGGATTTGTTTCCCAGTATGTGGGGGCTGTTTTCCCAGTATTTGGGGTGTGTTTCCCAGTGCTTGGGGTGTGTTACCCAGTGTTTGGAGTGTGTTTCCCAGGGTTTGCCGAGTGTTTCCAATGTTTTGGAGTGTGTTTCCCAGTGTTTGGAGTGTGTTTCCCAGGGTTTGGAGTGTGTTTCCCAGGGTTTGGGGTGTGTTTTCCCAGTGTTTGGGGTGTCTTTCCCAGGGTTTGGAGCGTGTTTCCCAGTGTTTGGAGTGTGTTTCCCAGGGTTTGGGGTGTGCTTCCCAGTGAGCGGGCTGAGTTTTCCCAGTGTTTGGGGTGTGTTTCCCAGGGTTTGGAGCATGTTTCCCAGTGTTTGGAGTGTGCTTCCCAGGGTTTGGGGTGTGTTTTTCCAGGGTTTGGGATGTGCTTCCCAGTGAACGGGCTGAGTTTTCCCAGTGTGGGGGGTGTGTTTTCCAGTGTTTGGAGTGTGTTTTCCCAGTGTGTGTGGTGTTTTGTCCCAGTGTGTGGGGTGTGTTTCCCAGTGTGTGTGGTGTTTTGTCCCGGTGTGTGGGGTGTGTTTCCCAGTGTGTGTGGTGTTTTGTCCCAGTGTGTGGGGTGTGTTTCCCAGTGTGTGGGGTGTGTTTCCCAGTGTGTGAGGTGTGTTTTCCCAGTGTTTGGCTTGTGGTTTCCCAGTGTGTGGGGCCTGTTTTCCCAGGGTTTGGAGTGTGTTTCCCAGTTTGTGTGGTATGTTTCCAGTGTGTGGGGTGTGTTTTCCCAGGGTTTGTGGTGTGTTTTCCCAGGGTTTGGGTGTGTTTTCCCAGTGTGTGGATTGTGCTTCCCAGGGTTTGTGGTGTGCTTTCTCAGTGTTTGGGTGTGTTTTCCCAGTGTGTGGGTGTGTTTTCCCAATGTGTTGGGTATGTTTCCCAGGGTTTGTGGTGAGTTTTCCCAGTGTTTGGGGTGTGTTTTCCCAGGATTTGTGGTGTGTTTTCCCAGGGTTTGGGTGTGTTTTCCCAGTGTTTGGGGTATGTTTCCCAGGGTTTGTGGTGTGTTTTCCCAGGGTTTGGGGTGTGTTTTCCCAGGGTTTGTGGTGTGTTTTCCCAGGGTTTGGGTGTGTTTTCCCAGTGTTTGGTGTGTGTTTTCCCAGGGTTTGTGGTGTGTTTTCCCAGTGTTTGGGGTGTGTTTTCCCAGGGTTTGGGTGTGTTTTCCCAGTGTGTGGATTGTGCTTCCCAGGGTTTGTGGTGTGTTTTCTCAGTGTTTGGGTGTGTTTTCCCAGGATTTGTGGTGTGTTTTCCCAGGGTTTGGGTGTGTTTTCCCAGTGTTTGGTGTGTGTTTTCCCAGGGTTTGTAGTGTGTTTTCCCAGTGTTTGGGGTGTGATTTCCCAGTGTGTGTGGTGTGTTTTCCCTGGGTTTGGGGTGTGTGTTCCCAATGTTTGGGGTGTGTTTTCCCAGTGCTTGGGGTGTGTTTACCCAGTGTTGGGGTGTGTTTTCCCAGTGTCTGGGGTGTGTTTCCCAGTGTGTGTGGTGTGTTTTCCCTGGGTTTGTGTGTGTTTTCCCAGTGTTTGGTGTGTTTTTTTCCCAGTGTGTGAGGTGCATTTCCCAGTGTGTGGGGTCTGTTTTCCCAGTGTTTGGGGTGTGTTTTCCCAGTGTCTGGGGTGTGTTTCCCAGTGTTTGGAGTGTGTTTCCCAGGGTTTGGGGTGTGCTTCCCAGTGAGCGGGCTGAGTTTTCCCAGTGTTTGGGGTGTGTTTCCCAGGGTTTGGAGCGTGTTTCCCAGTGTTTGGAGTGTGTTTCCCAGGGTTTGGGGTGTGTTTTTCCAGGGTTTGGGATGTGCTTCCCAGTGAACGGGCTGAGTTTTCCCAGTGTGGGGAGTGTGTTTTCCCAGTGTGTGTGGTGTTTTGTCCCAGTGTGTGGGGTGTGTTTCCCAGTGTGTGGGGTGTGTTTCCCAGTGTGTGAGGTGTGTTTTCCCAGTGTTTGGCTTGTGGTTTCCCAGTGTGTGGGGCCTGTTTTCCCAGGGTTTGGAGTGTGTTTCCCAGTTTGTGTGGTATGTTTCCCAGTGTGTGGGGTGTGTTTTCCCAGGGTTTGTGGTGTGTTTTCCCAGGGTTTGGGTGTGTTTTCCCAGTGTGTGGATTGTGCTTCCCAGGGTTTGTGGTGTGTTTTCTCAGTGTTTGGTGTGTGTTTTCCCAGGGTTTGTGGTGTGTTTTCCCAGGGTTTGGGTGTGTTTGCCCAGTGTGTGGATTGTGCTTCCCAGGGTTTGTGGTGCGTTTTCTCAGTGTTTGGGTGTGTTTTCCCAGTGTGTGGGTGTGTTTTCCCAGTGTGTGGGGTATGTTTCCCAGGGTTTGTGGTGTGTTTTCCCAGTGTTTGGGGTGTGTTTTCCCAGGATTTGTGGTGTGTTTTCCCAGGGTTCGGGTGTGTTTTCCCAGTGTTTGGGGTATGTTTCCCAGGGTTTGTGGTGTGTTTTCCCAGGGTTTGGGTGTGTTTTCCCAGGGTTTGTGGTGTGTTTTCCCAGGGTTTGGGTGTGTTTTCCCAGTGTTTGGTGTGTGTTTTCCCAGGGTTTGTGGTGTGTTTTCCCAGTGTTTGGGGTGTGTTTTCCCAGGGTTTGGGTGTGTTTTCCCAGTGTGTGGATTGTGCTTCACAGGGTTTGTGGTGTGTTTTCTCAGTGTTTGGGTGTGTTTTCCCAGTGTGTGGGTGTGTTTTCCCAGTGTATGGGGTATGTTTCCCAGGGTTTGTGGTGTGTTTTCCCAGTGTTTGGGGTGTGTTTTTCCCAGGATTTGTGGTGTGTTTTCCCAGGGTTTGGGTGTGTTTTCCCAGTGTTTGGTGTGTGTTTTCCCAGGGTTTGTAGTGTGTTTTCCCAGTGTTTGGGGTGTGATTTCCCAGTGTGTGTGGTGTGTTTTCCCTGGGTTTGGGTGTGTTTTCCCAGTGTTTGGGGTGTGTGTTCCCAATGTTTGGGGTGTGTTTTCCCAGTGCTTGGGGTGTGTTTTCCCAGTGTTGGGGTGTGTTTTCCCAGTGTCTGGGGTGTGTTTCCAGTGTGTGTGGTGTGTTTTCCCTGGGTTTGGGTGTGTTTTCCCAGTGTTTGGTGTGTTTTTTTCCCAGTGTGTGAGGTGCATTTCCAGTGTGTGGGGTCTGTTTTCCCAGTGTTTGGGGTGTGTTTTCCCAGTGTCTGGGGTGTGTTTCCCAGTGTTTGGAGTGTGTTTCCCAGGGTTTGGGGTGTGCTTCCCAGTGAGCGGGCTGAGTTTTCCCAGTGTTTGGGGTGTGTTTCCCAGGGTTTGGAGCGTGTTTCCCAGTGTTTGGAGTGTGTTTCCCAGGGTTTGGGGTGTGTTTTTCCAGGGTTTGGGATGTGCTTCCCAGTGAACGGGCTGAGTTTTCCCAGTGTGGGGGGGTGTGTTTTCCAGTGTTTGGAGTGTGTTTTCCCAGTGTGTGTGGTGTTTTGTCCCAGTGTGTGGGGTGTGTTTCCCAGTGTGTGTGGTGTTTTGTCCCAGTGTGTGGGGTGTGTTTCCCAGTGTGTGGGGTGTGTTTCCCAGTGTGTGAGGTGTGTTTTCCCAGTGTTTGGCTTGTGGTTTCCCAGTGTGTGGGGCCTGTTTTCCCAGGGTTTGGAGTGTGTTTCCCAGTTTGTGTGGTATGTTTCCCAGTGTGTGGGGTGTGTTTTCCCAGGGTTTGTGGTGTGTTTTCCCAGGGTTTGGGTGTGTTTTCCCAGTGTGTGGGTGTGTTTTCCCAGTGTGTGGGGTATGTTTCCCAGGGTTTGTGGTGTGTTTTCCCAGTGTTTGGGGTGTGTTTTCCCAGGATTTGTGGTGTGTTTTCCCAGGGTTTGGGTGTGTTTTCCCAGTGTTTGGGGTATGTTTCCCAGGGTTTGTGGTGTGTTTTCCCAGGGTTTGGGTGTGTTTTCCCAGGGTTTGTGGTGTGTTTTCCCAGGGTTTGGGTGTGTTTTCCCAGTGTTTGGTGTGTGTTTTCCCAGGGTTTGTGGTGTGTTTTCCCAGTGTTTGGGGTGTGTTTTCCCAGGGTTTGGGTGTGTTTTCCCAGTGTGTGGATTGTGCTTCACAGGGTTTGTGGTGTGTTTTCTCAGTGTTTGGGTGTGTTTTCCCAGTGTGTGGGTGTGTTTTCCCAGTGTATGGGGTATGTTTCCCAGGGTTTGTGGTGTGTTTTCCCAGTGTTTGGGGTGTGTTTTCCCAGGATTTGTGGTGTGTTTTCCCAGGGTTTGGGTGTGTTTTCCCAGTGTTTGGTGTGTGTTTTCCCAGGGTTTGTAGTGTGTTTTCCCAGTGTTTGGGGTGTGATTTCCCAGTGTGTGTGGTGTGTTTTCCCTGGGTTTGGGTGTGTTTTCCCAGTGTTTGGGGTGTGTGTTCCCAATGTTTGGGGTGTGTTTTCCCAGTGCTTGGGGTGTGTTTTCCCAGTGTTGGGGTGTGTTTTCCCAGTGTCTGGGGTGTGTTTCCCAGTGTGTGTGGTGTGTTTTCCCTGGGTTTGGGTGTGTTTTCCCAGTGTTTGGTGTGTTTTTTTCCCAGTGTGTGAGGTGCATTTCCCAGTGTGTGGGGTCTGTTTTCCCAGTGTTTGGGGTGTGTTTTCCCAGTGTCTGGGGTGTGTTTCCCAGTGTTTGGAGTGTGTTTCCCAGGGTTTGGGGTGTGCTTCCCAGTGAGCGGGCTGAGTTTTCCCAGTGTTTGGGGTGTGTTTCCCAGGGTTTGGAGCGTGTTTCCCAGTGTTTGGAGTGTGTTTCCCAGGGTTTGGGGTGTGTTTTTCCAGGGTTTGGGATGTGCTTCCCAGTGAACGGGCTGAGTTTTCCCAGTGTGGGGGGGTGTGTTTTCCAGTGTTTGGAGTGTGTTTTCCCAGTGTGTGTGGTGTTTTGTCCCAGTGTGTGGGGTGTGTTTCCCAGTGTGTGTGGTGTTTTGTCCCAGTGTGTGGGGTGTGTTTCCCAGTGTGTGGGGTGTGTTTCCCAGTGTGTGAGGTGTGTTTTCCCAGTGTTTGGCTTGTGGTTTCCCAGTGTGTGGGGCCTGTTTTCCCAGGGTTTGGAGTGTGTTTCCCAGTTTGTGTGGTATGTTTCCCAGTGTGTGGGGTGTGTTTTCCCAGGGTTTGTGGTGTGTTTTCCCAGGGTTTGGGTGTGTTTTCCCAGTGTGTGGGTGTGTTTTCCCAGTGTGTGGGGTTTGTTTCCCAGGGTTTGTGGTGTGTTTTCCCAGTGTTTGGGGTGTGTTTTCCCAGGATTTGTGGTGTGTTTTCCCAGGGTTTGGGTGTGTTTTCCCAGTGTTTGGGGTATGTTTCCCAGGGTTTGTGGTGTGTTTTCCCAGGGTTTGGGTGTGTTTTCCCAGGGTTTGTGGTGTGTTTTCCCAGGGTTTGGGTGTGTTTTCCCAGTGTTTGGTGTGTGTTTTCCCAGGGTTTGTGGTGTGTTTTCCCAGTGTTTGGGGTGTGTTTTCCCAGGGTTTGGGTGTGTTTTCCCAGTGTGTGGATTGTGCTTCACAGGGTTTGTGGTGTGTTTTCTCAGTGTTTGGGTGTGTTTTCCCAGTGTGTGGGTGTGTTTTCCCAGTGTATGGGGTATGTTTCCCAGGGTTTGTGGTGTGTTTTCCCAGTGTTTGGGGTGTGTTTTCCCAGGATTTGTTGTGTGTTTTCCCAGGGTTTGGGTGTGTTTTCCCAGTGTTTGGTGTGTGTTTTCCCAGGGTTTGTAGTGTGTTTTCCCAGTGTTTGGGTTGTGATTTCCCAGTGTGTGTGGTGTGTTTTCCCTGGGTTTGGGTGTGTTTTCCCAGTGTTTGGGGTGTGTGTTCCCAATGTTTGGGGTGTGTTTTCCCAGTGCTTGGGGTGTGTTTTCCCAGTGTTGGGGTGTGTTTTCCCAGTGTCTGGGGTGTGTTTCCCTGTGTGTGGTGTGTTTTCCCTGGGTTTGGGTGTGTTTTCCCAGTGTTTGGTGTGTTTTTTTCCCAGTGTGTGTTGCATTTCCCAGTGTGTGGGGTCTGTTTTCCCAGTGTTTGGGGTGTGTTTTCCCAGTGTCTGGGGTGTGTTTCCCAGTGTTTGGAGTGTGTTTCCCAGGGTTTGGGGTGTGCTTCCCAGTGAGCGGGCTGAGTTTTCCCAGTGTTTGGGGTGTGTTTCCCAGGGTTTGGAGCGTGTTTCCCAGTGTTTGGAGCGTGTTTCCCAGGGTTTGGGGTGAGTTTTTCCAGGGTTTGGGATGTGCTTCCCAGTGAACGGGCTGAGTTTTCCCAGTGTGGGGGGGGGGGGGGGGGGGGTGTTTTCCAGTGTTTGGAGTGTGTTTTCCCCAGTGTGTGTGGTGTTTTGTCCCAGTGTGTGGGGTGTGTTTCCCAGTGTGTGTGGTGTTTTGTCCCAGTGTGTGGGGTGTGTTTCCCAGTGTGTGGGGTGTGTTTCCCAGTGTGTGAGGTGTGTTTTCCCAGTGTTTGGCTTGTGGTTTCCCAGTGTGTGGGGCCTGTTTTCCCAGGGTTTGGAGTGTGTTTCCCAGTTTGTGTGGTATGTTTCCCAGTGTGTGGGGTGTGTTTTCCCAGGGTTTGTGGTGTGTTTTCCCAGGGTTTGGGTGTGTTTTCCCAGTGTGTGGATTGTGCTTCCCAGGGTTTGTGGTGTGTTTTCTCAGTGTTTGGGTGTGTTTTCCCAGTGTGTGGGTGTGTTTTCCCAGTGTGTGGGGTATGTTTCCCAGGGTTTGTGATGTGTTTTCCAGTGTTTGGGGTGTGTTTTCCCAGGGTTGCGGAGTGCTTCCCAGTGTTTGGAATGTGTTTCCCAGTGTTTGGGATGTGCTTCCCAGGGTTTGGGGTGTGTTTTCCTAGGGTTTGGGGTGTGCTTCCCAGTGAGCGGGCTGAGTTTTCCCAGTGTGTGTGATGCATTTCCCAGTGTGTGGGGTGTGTTTCCCAGTGCTTGGGGTGTGTTACCCAGTGTATGGAGTGTGTTTTCCAGGGTTTGCAGAGTGTTTCCAGTGTTTTGGAGTGTGTTTCCCAGTGTTTGGGGTGTGTTTCTCAGTGTTTGAGGTGTGTTTCTCAGTGTTTGGGGGGTGTTTCTCAGTGTTTGGGGTGTGTTTCTCTGTGTTTGGGGTGTGTTTCCCAGTGTTTGGGGTGTGTTTTCGAAGGGTTTGCGGTGTGCTTCCCAGTGTTTGGAATGTGTTTCCCAGTGTTTGGGATGTGCTTCCCAGTCTTTAGGGTGTGTTTCCCAGTGAGTGGAATGCGTTTCCCAGTGTGAGGGATTTGTTTCCCAGTATGTGGGGGCTGTTTTCCCAGTATTTGGGGTGTGTTTCCCAGTGCTTGGGGTGTGTTACCCAGTGTTTGGAGTGTGTTTCCCAGGGTTTGCCGAGTGTTTCCAATGTTTTGGAGTGTGTTTCCCAGTGTTTGGAGTGTGTTTCCCAGGGTTTGGAGTGTGTTTCCCAGGGTTTGGGGTGTGTTTTCCCAGTGTTTGGGGTGTCTTTCCCAGGGTTTGGAGCGTGTTTCCCAGTGTTTGGAGTGTGTTTCCCAGGGTTTGGGGTGTGCTTCCCAGTGAGCGGGCTGAGTTTTCCCAGTGTTTGGGGTGTGTTTCCCAGGGTTTGGAGCATGTTTCCCAGTGTTTGGAGTGTGCTTCCCAGGGTTTGGGGTGTGTTTTTCCAGGGTTTGGGATGTGCTTCCAGTGAACGGGCTGAGTTTTCCCAGTGTGGGGGGGGTGTTTTCCAGTGTTTGGAGTGTGTTTTCCCAGTGTGTGTGGTGTTTTGTCCCAGTGTGTGGGGTGTGTTTCCCAGTGTGTGTGGTGTTTTGTCCCGGTGTGTGGGGTGTGTTTCCCAGTGTGTGTGGTGTTTTGTCCCAGTGTGTGGGGTGTGTTTCCCAGTGTGTGGGGTGTGTTTCCCAGTGTGTGAGGTGTGTTTTCCCAGTGTTTGGCTTGTGGTTTCCCAGTGTGTGGGGCCTGTTTTCCCAGGGTTTGGAGTGTGTTTCCCAGTTTGTGTGGTATGTTTCCCAGTGTGTGGGGTGTGTTTTCCCAGGGTTTGTGGTGTGTTTTCCCAGGGTTTGGGTGTGTTTTCCCAGTGTGTGGATTGTGCTTCCCAGGGTTTGTGGTGTGCTTTCTCAGTGTTTGGGTGTGTTTTCCCAGTGTGTGGGTGTGTTTTCCCAATGTGTTGGGTATGTTTCCCAGGGTTTGTGGTGAGTTTTCCCAGTGTTTGGGGTGTGTTTTCCCAGGATTTGTGGTGTGTTTTCCCAGGGTTTGGGTGTGTTTTCCCAGTGTTTGGGGTATGTTTCCCAGGGTTTGTGGTGTGTTTTCCCAGGGTTTGGGGTGTGTTTTCCCAGGGTTTGTGGTGTGTTTTCCCAGGGTTTGGGTGTGTTTTCCCAGTGTTTGGTGTGTGTTTTCCCAGGGTTTGTGGTGTGTTTTCCCAGTGTTTGGGGTGTGTTTTCCCAGGGTTTGGGTGTGTTTTCCCAGTGTGTGGATTGTGCTTCCCAGGGTTTGTGGTGTGTTTTCTCAGTGTTTGGGTGTGTTTTCCCAGGATTTGTGGTGTGTTTTCCCAGGGTTTGGGTGTGTTTTCCCAGTGTTTGGTGTGTGTTTTCCCAGGGTTTGTAGTGTGTTTTCCCAGTGTTTGGGGTGTGATTTCCCAGTGTGTGTGGTGTGTTTTCCCTGGGTTTGGGGTGTGTTTTCCCAATGTTTGGGGTGTGTTTTCCCAGTGCTTGGGGTGTGTTTACCCAGTGTTGGGGTGTGTTTTCCCAGTGTCTGGGGTGTGTTTCCCAGTGTGTGTGGTGTGTTTTCCCTGGGTTTGTGTGTGTTTTCCCAGTGTTTGGTGTGTTTTTTTCCCAGTGTGTGAGGTGCATTTCCCAGTGTGTGGGGTCTGTTTTCCCAGTGTTTGGGGTGTGTTTTCCCAGTGTCTGGGGTGTGTTTCCCAGTGTTTGGAGTGTGTTTCCCAAGGTTTGGGGTGTGCTTCCCAGTGAGCGGGCTGAGTTTTCCCAGTGTTTGGGGTGTGTTTCCCAGGGTTTGGAGCGTGTTTCCCAGTGTTTGGAGTGTGTTTCCCAGGGTTTGGGGTGTGTTTTTCCAGGGTTTGGGATGTGCTTCCCAGTGAACGGGCTGAGTTTTCCCAGTGTGGGGAGTGTGTTTTCCCAGTGTGTGTGGTGTTTTGTCCCAGTGTGTGGGGTGTGTTTCCCAGTGTGTGTGGTGTTTTGTCCCAGTGTGTGGGGTGTGTTTCCCAGTGTGTGGGGTGTGTTTCCCAGTGTGTGAGGTGTGTTTTCCCAGTGTTTGGCTTGTGGTTTCCCAGTGTGTGGGGCCTGTTTTCCCAGGGTTTGGAGTGTGTTTCCCAGTTTGTGTGGTATGTTGCCCAGTGTGTGGGGTGTGTTTTCCCAGGGTTTGTGGTGTGTTTTCCCAGGGTTTGGGTGTGTTTTCCCAGTGTGTGGATTGTGCTTCCCAGGGTTTGTGGTGTGTTTTCTCAGTGTTTGGGTGTGTTTTCCCAGTGTGTGGGTGTGTTTTCCCAGTGTGTGGGGTATGTTTCCCAGGGTTTGTGGTGTGTTTTCCCAGTGTTTGGGGTGTGTTTTCCCAGGATTTGTGGTGTGTTTTCCCAGGGTTTGGGTGTGTTTTCCCAGTGTTTGGGGTGTGTTTTCCCAGGATTTGTGGTGTGTTTTCCCAGGGTTTGGGTGTGTTTTCCCAGTGTTTGGGGTATGTTTCCCAGGGTTTGTGGTGTGTTTTCCCAGTGTTTGGGGTGTGTTTTCCCAGGGTTTGTGGTGTGTTTTCCCAGGGTTTGGGTGTGTTTTCCCAGTGTTTGGTGTGTGTTTTCCCAGGGTTTGTGGTGTGTTTTCCCAGTGTTTGGGGTGTGTTTTCCCAGGGTTTGGGTGTGTTTTCCCAGTGTGTGGATTGTGCTTCCCAGGGTTTGTGGTGTGTTTTCTCAGTGTTTGGGTGTGTTTTCCCAGGATTTGTGGTGTGTTTTCCCAGGGTTTGGGTGTGTTTTTCCCAGTGTTTGGTGTGTGTTTTCCCAGGGTTTGTAGTGTGTTTTCCCAGTGTTTGGGGTGTGATTTCCCAGTGTGTGTGGTGTGTTTTCCCTGGGTTTGGGGTGTGTGTTCCCAATGTTTGGGGTGTGTTTTCCCAGTGCTTGGGGTGTGTTTTCCCAGTGTTGGGGTGTGTTTTCCCAGTGTCTGGGGTGTGTTTCCCAGTGTGTGTGGTGTGTTTTCCCTGGGTTTGTGTGTGTTTTCCCAGTGTTTGGTGTGTTTTTTTCCCAGTGTGTGAGGTGCATTTCCCAGTGTGTGGGGTCTGTTTTCCCAGTGTTTGGGGTGTGTTTTCCCAGTGTCTGGGGTGTGTTTCCCAGTGTTTGGAGTGTGTTTCCCAGGGTTTGGGGTGTGCTTCCCAGTGAGCGGGCTGAGTTTTCCCAGTGTTTGGGGTGTGTTTCCCAGGGTTTGGAGCGTGTTTCCCAGTGTTTGGAGTGTGTTTCCCAGGGTTTGGGGTGTGTTTTTCCAGGGTTTGGGATGTGCTTCCCAGTGAACGGGCTGAGTTTTCCCAGTGTGGGGGGTGTGTTTTCCAGTGTTTGGAGTGTGTTTTCCCAGTGTGTGTGGTGTTTTGTCCCAGTGTGTGGGGTGTGTTTCCCAGTGTGTGTGGTGTTTTGTCCCAGTGTGTGGGGTGTGTTTCCCAGTGTGTGGGGTGTGTTTCCCAGTGTGTGAGGTGTGTTTTCCCAGTGTTTGGCTTGTGGTTTCCCAGTGTGTGGGGCCTGTTTTCCCAGGGTTTGGAGTGTGTTTCCCAGTTTGTGTGGTATGTTTCCCAGTGTGTGGGGTGTGTTTTCCCAGGGTTTGTGGTGTGTTTTCCCAGGGTTTGGGTGTGTTTTCCCAGTGTGTGGATTGTGCTTCCCAGGGTTTGTGGTGTGTTTTCTCAGTGTTTGGGTGTGTTTTCCAGTGTGTGGGTGTGTTTTCCCAGTGTGTGGGGTATGTTTCCCAGGGTTTGTGGTGTGTTTTCCCAGTGTTTGGGGTGTGTTTTCCCAGGATTTGTGGTGTGTTTTCCCAGGGTTTGGGTGTGTTTTCCCAGTGTTTGGGGAATGTTTCCCAGGGTTTGTGGTGTGTTTTCCCAGTGTTTGGGGTGTGTTTTCCCAGGGTTTGTGGTGTGTTTTTCCCAGTGTTTGGGGTGTGTTTTCCCAGGGTTTGTGGTGTGTTTTCCCAGGGTTTGTGGTGTGTTTTCCCAGTGTTTGGGGTGTGATTTCCCAGTGTGTGTGGTGTGTTTTTCCCTGGGTTTGGGTGTGTTTTTCCCAGTGTTTGGGGTGTGTGTTCCCAATGTTTGGGTGGTGTTTTCCCAGTGCTTGGGGTGTGTTTTCCCAGTGTTGGGGTGTGTTTTCCCAGTGTCTGGGGTGTGTTTCCCAGTGTGTGTGGTGTGTTTTCCCTGGGTATGGGTGTGTTTTCCAGTGTTTGGTGTGTGTTTTCCCAGGGTTTGTGGTGTGTTTTCCCAGTGTTTGGGTGTGTTTTCCCAGGGTTTGGGTGTGTTTTCCCAGTGTGTGGATTGTGCTTCCAGGGTTTGTGGTGTGTTTTCTCAGTGTTTGGGTGTGTTTTCCCAGTGTGTGGGTGTGTTTTCCCAGTGTGTGGGGTATGTTTCCCAGGGTTTGTGATGTGTTTTCCAGTGTTTGGGGTGTGTTTTCCCAGGGTTGCGGAGTGCTTCCCAGTGTTTGGAATGTGTTTCCCAGTGTTTGGGATGTGCTTCCCAGGGTTTGGGGTGTGTTTTCCTAGGGTTTGGGGTGTGCTTCCCAGTGAGCGGGCTGAGTTTTCCCAGTGTGTGGGATGCATTTCCCAGTGTGTGGGGTGTGTTTCCCAGTGTTTGGGGTGTGTTTTCCCAGTGTTTGGGGTGTCTTTCCCAGGGTTTGGAGCGTGTTTCCCAGTATTTGGAGTGTGTTTCCCAGGGTTTGGGGTGTGCTTCCCAGTGAGCGGGCTGAGTTTTCCCAGTGTTTGGGGTGTGTTTCCCAGGGTTTGGAGCGTGTTTCCCAGTGTTTGGAGTGTGCTTCCCAGGGTTTGGGGTGTGTTTTTCCAGGGTTTGCCGAGTGTTTCCAATGTTTTGGAGTGTGTTTCCCAGTGTTTGGAGTGTGTTTCCCAGGGTTTGGAGTGTGTTTCCCAGGGTTTGGGGTGTGTTTTCCCAGTGTTTGGGGTGTCTTTCCCAGGGTTTGGAGCGTGTTTCCCAGTGTTTGGAGTGTGCTTCCCAGGGTTTGGGGTGTGTTTTTCCAGGGTTTGGGATGTGCTTCCCAGTGAACGGGCTGAGTTTTCCCAGTGTGGGGGGTGTGTTTTCCAGTGTTTGGAGTGTGTTTTCCCAGTGTGTGTGGTGTTTTGTCCCAGTGTGTGGGGTGTGTTTCCCAGTGTGTGTGCTGTTTTGTCCCGGTGTGTGGGGTGTGTTTCCCAGTGTGTGTGGTGTTTTGTCCCAGTGTGTGGGGTGTGTTTCCCAGTGTTTGGCTTGTGGTTTCCCAGTGTGTGGGGCCTGTTTTCCCAGGGTTTGGAGTGTGTTTCCCAGTTTGTGTGGTATGTTTCCCAGTGTGTGGGGTGTGTTTTCCCAGGGTTTGTGGTGTGTTTTCCCAGGGTTTGGGTGTGTTTTCCCAGTGTGTGGATTGTGCTTCCCAGGGTTTGTGGTGTGTTTTCTCAGTGTTTGGGTGTGTTTTCCCAGTGTGTGGGTGTGTTTTCCCAGTGTGTGGGGTATGTTTCCCAGGGTTTGTGGTGTGTTTTCCCAGTGTTTGGGGTGTGTTTTCCCAGGATTTGTGGTGTGTTTTCCCAGGGTTTGGGTGTGTTTTCCCAGTGTTTGGGGAATGTTTCCCAGGGTTTGTGGTGTGTTTTCCCAGTGTTTGGGGTGTGTTTTCCCAGGGTTTGTGGTGTGTTTTCCCAGTGTTTGGGGTGTGTTTTCCCAGGGTTTGTGGTGTGTTTTCCCAGGGTTTGTGGTGTGTTTTCCCAGTGTTTGGGGTGTGATTTCCCAGTGTGTGTGGTGTGTTTTCCCTGGGTTTGGGTGTGTTTTCCCAGTGTTTGGGGTGTGTGTTCCCAATGTTTGGGGTGTGTTTTCCCAGTGCTTGGGGTGTGTTTTCCCAGTGTTGGGGTGTGTTTTCCCAGTGTCTGGGGTGTGTTTCCCAGTGTGTGTGGTGTGTTTTCCCTGGGTATGGGTGTGTTTTCCCAGTGTTTGGTGTGTGTTTTCCCAGGGTTTGTGGTGTGTTTTCCCAGTGTTTGGGGTGTGTTTTCCCAGGGTTTGGGTGTGTTTTCCCAGTGTGTGGATTGTGCTTCCCAGGGTTTGTGGTGTGTTTTCTCAGTGTTTGGGTGTGTTTTCCCAGTGTGTGGGTGTGTTTTCCCAGTGTGTGGGGTATGTTTCCCAGGGTTTGTGATGTGTTTTCCAGTGTTTGGGGTGTGTTTTCCCAGGGTTGCGGAGTGCTTCCCAGTGTTTGGAATGTGTTTCCCAGTGTTTGGGATGTGCTTCCCAGGGTTTGGGGTGTGTTTTCCTAGGGTTTGGGGTGTGCTTCCCAGTGAGCGGGCTGAGTTTTCCCAGTGTGTGGGATGCATTTCCCAGTGTGTGGGGTGTGTTTCCCAGTGTTTGGGGTGTGTTACCCAGTGTTTGGAGTGTGTTTTCCAGGGTTTGCAGAGTGTTTCCAGTGTTTTGGAGTGTGTTTCCCAGTGTTTGGGGTGTGTTTCTCAGTGTTTGAGGTGTGTTTCTCAGTGTTTGGGGGGTGTTTCTCAGTGTTTGGGGTGTGTTTCTCTGTGTTTGGGGTGTGTTTCCAGTGTTTGGGGTGTGTTTTCGAAGGGTTTGCGGTGGTGCTTCCCAGTGTTTGGAATGTGTTTCCAGTGTTTGGGATGTGCTTCCCAGTCTTAGGGTGTGTTTCCCAGTGAGTGGAATGCGTTTTCCCAGTGTGAGGGATTTGTTTCCCAGTATGTGGGGGCTGTTTTCCCAGTATTTGGGGTGTGTTTCCCAGTGCTTGGGTGTGTTACCCAGTGTTTGGAGTGTGTTTCCCAGGGTTTGCCGAGTGTTTCCAATGTTTTGGAGTGTGTTTCCCAGTGTTTGGAGTGTGTTTCCCAGGGTTTGGAGTGTGTTTCCCAGGGTTTGGGGTGTGTTTTCCAGTGTTTGGGGTGTCTTTCCCAGGGTTTGGAGCGTGTTTCCCAGTATTTGGAGTGTGTTTCCCAGGGTTTGGGGTGTGCTTCCCAGTGAGCGGGCTGAGTTTTCCCAGTGTTTGGGGTGTGTTTCCCAGGGTTTTGGAGCGTGTTTTCCCAGTGTTTTGGAGTGTGCTTCCCAGGGTTTGGGGTGTGTTTTCCAGGGTTTGGGATGTGCTTCCCAGTGAACGGGCTGAGTTTTCCCAGTGTGGGGGGGTGTGTTTTCCAGGGTTTGGAGTGTGTTTTCCCAGTGTGTGTGGTGTTTTGTCCCAGTGTGTGGGGTGTGTTCCCAGTGTGTGTGGTGTTTTGTCCCGGTGTGTGGGTGTGTTTTCCCAGTGTGTGTGGTGTTT